>NC_135962.1:47939346-48141846 GCF_053455715.1 Rhinoraja longicauda
AAAGGGAGAGCAGTGTAATGTATTCATGCATATTCATGTGCCATGTTAATGAGTGGGCGTTCCTTGAGCTAGGAATGCTGGGTAAATAAAGGCTGGTGTGATTCAGGCAACTAACGTGTGAGTGTACTTTATCTTTATGCCGTGTTGAACATAACAACTGCAAAAATGACTGGCAGGCTAAAGAGAATATCCGGCAAAATGTGGAGACAGTCTTGAGTATTGTTTTCTGTGGGGGTCAAAAAATCAGTTCCGAACTGAGGAATTAACAACATGCACTCATACCCAAACATACCAGGACGTTAAAAGGAAATTAATAAGTTTTTTTTTAAACTGTCAGTAATTCTGATGGAAGTACCTGATGGTTCAAAGAAAATAATGAGTTTCAGACTCACTAAATGTCACACGCAGCCCCTGTTGTTGCTACCAAGGTCTGGCAACTCTGTCCTTAATGTGAAGTAGGCAACATGGCAGTGGAATAATCAGATGCCATGCAGGGATTAACATGTTTGATTTCCTCGAGTCAACATCTCGCAGCACATCACACGACTGAAGGGCATTGAACTGGTAAATGCAGAAGGACCGACGAATGTGAATGATCCAGCTGTTACTGAGATAAAACAAACTGCTTTTCCATAAGCCAACTGTTAGTTGAGACTATCAACCACAATTGAAATTATTCTTTGATCATAAAATAAGTACTTGGGAAAATTACACCCGGGAGGAAATTGCACTTAAGTGGAACAATATGTCGGTGCATGTCTGTGTGTGCGATGCATAGCAGCATTTATCTTTGAACAAAATACTCACACGATTACACCTACAGAAACATGTGTCACACTCAGTGTTTCTTCCTGCTTTGAACTAGGCGTCCATTACCTGTGCCGGTCCTCTGCGAATCATTTTGCTATTGCAATATATTGTTTAAAATCAAAACCTCCTCCTTTGGGCCTTTATTTATTTTTTAATAGTCACTTTTCTGACAGCTTGATTGTTTAGTTTAGTTTAGTTTAGAGATACAGCGCAGGAGCAGGCCCTTCGGCCTACTGAGTCCGCACCGACCAGCGATCCCCGCACATTAACATTACCCTCGTTAACATTAACATTACATTTATACCAAGCCAATTAACCTATAAACCTGTACGTCATTGGAGTGTGGGAGGAAACCTTAGATCTCGGATAAAACCCATGCGGTCACGGGGAGAACGTACAAACTCTGTACAGACAGCACCCGTAGTCAGGGTCGAACCCGGGTCTCTGGCGCTGAAAGGCAGCAATTCTACCCCTACACCACCGTTATTGTTTAAAATGAAAACCTCCTTCTTTGGTCCTTTATTCAGGCTCGATTGGAATCATGTATTGTCTTTCCGCTGCCTGGTTAATCACGCAACAAAAGGCTTTCACTGTACCTCGGTACACGTGACAATAAACGAAACTAGCTATTCAAAAAAAGACCCTCACTTTTCTGACAGCTTGATCGGTACCTTTGCGACCTTTCGTGCCTTGTTCGTTCTCTCTGTCCCCTGGCTCTCATGCACATTTTCACATGCGCGGGTGTTCTCTGTCTGCATGGCTGCTGTCAGCTTTATTGTGAGTGTGCGCGTGTGGAGGAATGAAGAAGGCTGCTGTAATTGGTGGACATTGCCCGGTCCATTGCGGCTATTGACCTCCCCACCGTCGAGGGCATCTACAGTACAAGAAGCTCTGCCTCAAGGCAGCTGCTGGTGTCATCATAGGCTCACACCACCCTGGCTACACTCTCATCTTGCTGCTGCCATCGGGAAGAAGCTATTCGAAGCTTGAGAACCATCTCCTCCATGTCCAAGTAAAGCTTCTTCCATTCAAACACCATGAAACAACACGAATCACAACCTTACATCACCAATAAATCACAGTGGACTTTCCACTAAGGTTGCACTGTATACTTTGGCTTGCACTTTCGTGGCCTAGTTTACCTCGAATAACTGTGTTGTGTTGTTGGGTTAGTAGGCCTGCAAAGCTGCTCAAGTAAGAATTTCATTGTTCCAGTCCTGGTTCATGTGTGTGGTGTGCGTGTGTCATGTGTAGTGTAGTTGTGCAGTGTGCGTGGGTGGTATATGCATGTAGTGTGCGTAAGTAGTGCGTGTGTGTAGTGTGCATGTGTGTTGTGTGCGTGTGTGGTGAATGGGTGCGTGGTGTGCGTGTGTGGTGTGCATGTGTAGTCTGCGTGTGCGGTGTGCATGTGTGGTGTGTGCATGTGCGTGTGTGGTGTGTGTGTGTGGTGTGTGTGGTCTGCGTGTGCCGTGTGCATGGGTGGAATGTGTGTGGTGTGCATGTGTGGTGTGCATGTGTAGTGTGCATGTTTGGTGTGCGTGTAATGTGCATGTGTGGTGTGCGTGTGTAGTGTGCATGTGTGGTATGCGTGTGTAGTGTGAGTGTGGTATGCTTGTGTATTGTGCGTGTGTGGTGTGTGTGTGTGTGGTATGCGTATGTAGTGTGCGTGTGTAGTGTGCATGTGTGGTGTGCGTGTGTAGTGTGTGTTTGGTATGCCAGTGTGTGTGTGAGTGTGGTATGCTTGTGTATTGTGCGTGTGTGGTGTGCGTGTGTGTGTGGTATGCGTGTGTAGTGTGCGTGTGTAGTGTGCGTGGGTGGTGTGTGCATGTGTGGTGTGTGTGTGGTGTATGCATGTGTGGTGTGCGTGTATGGTGTGAGTGGTATGCATGCATAGTGTGTGATGAGCGTGTGTGTTACGTGTGCATAGTGTGCGAAAGTAGTGCGCGTGTGTCGTGTGCTCTATGTGATGTGCGCGTGTGATGTGCATGTGTGGTGTGTGTGCTGTATAGTGTGTAGTGTTTGCCGTGCGTGTGTGGTGTGCGTGTGCGATGTGCATGTATGGTGTGTGTGTGTGTGTGTGTCCTGTATAGTGTGTAGTGTGTGGCGTGCATGTGTAGTGTGCATTAGTGCTGTAGATTAGTGGTGTGCATTAGTGAGTGTGTATGTGTGTGTGTGGTTGTATTAGACAGTAATATCCCCAAATACAATGGCCACTCAACCATCACTGCTTACGCACAAAGTTGCACATTGTCCTTGCATTCCAGATGATGGAAGGTGTTTAGCACTTGAGACTAAGGTCTCTTATCCGCAGGAGATTGCCCTTGGTATGCAAATATTTTTTAAGGAGAGAAAGCTGGATAGTTGCGGGATTTCTTTTTTAAAAAGGATCATCTGGAAATAAGATTTAACAAAAAGCCTTACAGTGGAAACCCTTGCAGAGCCACAAGGCACCTGTGTTCCATTAAACTGACCTCAACTTATAATGTGGGGTCAACTCATTTAAATATCTGTAATTTGCTGGGAGGCAGAGTGGAGGTTGGGGTCACAACGCTGGTACTCTCAGCTACCGAACAGTTGCCAGCTGTTTCCACAGTGCTACAAAAATCCCTTTGATAACTTGGTTACTGATGACCAAAGAAAAACTTGCCGAGCAATAACATGTTCCACCCCACAGACATACTTTATGATTGATTTTTTTTCTTTCTGTCCATTCCAATTGAATTTATATACAAAAAAAAAATCTATCCAGCTTTCAAAACCAGACCTGCGTTCCAATGATTTTACCTGCCCTATCGAAATTTATGGCAGTGACTTTCTAAATCCATTCGTCAGACGTGGATTATATTGGCAATGCCAGCTTTTATCGCCTATCTCTTTGATTGAGGAAATTGATACACCAACAACAATGGTAGGCCAGACTGGCCAACTTTGACGAAGTTCTCCTCCTCTCTCTGACAGCCTGACAAGCCTCTGACACCCTCTCTGTGCAGCGGTAGAGTTGCTGCCTCACAGCGCTTGCAGCGCCAGAGACCCAAGTTCGATCCTGACTACGGGCGCTGTCTGTACGGAGTTGGTACGTTCTCCCCGTGACCGCATGGGTTTTCTCCTAGATCTTCGGTATCCTCCCACACTCCAAAGACGTACAGGTTTGTAGGTTAATTGGCTTGTTGTACGTGTAAATTGTCCCTCGTGTTTGAGATTTTGAAATCATAATAAGGAATATTTACATTTATAGAATATTTATTCAAAAAGATATGGCAAATTATATAATTGCATACAATTACAACAGATTTACATTGGTAATTTATGTTAGGATCCTCGTGTGGGTAGGATAGTGTTAATGTGCGGGTATCGCCAGTCGGCGCGGACCTGGTAGGCCGAATGGCCTGTTTCCGCGCTGTATCTCTGAACTAAACTAAACTAAAGGAGTTCTGCAACACCCTCTCTAGCTCCCCCCCCCCCCTGCTCTTTGTGACTCCTTCTGCTCATACTTTGCCTTCATTTGTTCTTTGTACCTGTTCATACCTCTCGTCTCCCTCTCCCCTGACCCTTAATTTGAAGGTCTCGACCCGAAACATCATCTATGCTTTTTCTTCAGAGATGCTGCCTGATCCGTTGAGTTACTCCAGCAATTTATGTCTATCTTTGGTGTAAAACCAGCATCTGCAGTTCCTTCCTACACATTTTCTCTGTTCCACTGCAAAATCTCCTCAAGGTATGCCTACTTTGAAAATGTTCTCCTCTCTCTGACAGGAGTTCTCCAACACCCTCTCTCGCTGCTCCCCCTCTGTGGTTCCTCCTGCTCATACCTTTCATTCATTTGTTCCTTGTACCTTTTCATACCTCTAGTTTTCCTCTCCCTTGACTCTCAGTCTGAAGAAAGGTCTTGACTTGAAATGTCACCTATTCTTTTTCTCCAGAGATGCTACCTGACTCATTGAGTTACTCCAGCATTTTGTGTCTATCTTCTGGGTAAAGCAGCAGATTGCTTTCCATGAAGGATAATCCATAAATAAATAATGTTTATAATATGTTTGTGTATACTGAAGAGAAGTGGTGGGGTTTAAAGCCAGGCAAGTGATAGGTGGCTACACAAGGAACTGCAGATGCTGCTTTACAAAAGAAGACACAAAGTGCTGGGGTAACTTTAAAGAAGGGTCATAACCCAAAACATAACCTATCCTTGTTCTCCAGAGATGCTGCCTGATCTGCTGAAGTTACTCCAGCAGTTTGTGCCTTTTCAAGTGGATGTAAGTGAGGGGGACTTTCATTGGCAGATGGGTGGACAAATGCTACCACTTGCCACTCTTTGCTCTCTCTCCCACCTCTCTTCCAGCTTTCTCCTCCCCCCCCTCCCCACTACAATCAGTCTGAAGAAGGGTTCCGGCCTGAAACAGCACCAATCTATGTCCTCCAATGATGGTCACCCATCACCTATCTATGTTCTCCTGCGATGTTGCCTGAGCTGCTAAGTTACTCCAGCACTTTGTATTTTGCGTGTCATCGAGTCTGCTCCGCCATTAGATCATGGCTGATCTATTTTTCCCTCTCAACTCCAGTCTCTTGCCTTTCTCCCCGTAACCCTTGACGCCCTTACTAATCAAGAAACTAATCAATCTCCACTTTAAAAATATCCATCGACCTGGCCTCCACATCCATCTGCGGCAAAAAAACAAAAATTGAGTCACCACCATCTGAATAAAGAAATTCCTCCTCATTTCCATTCTAAGATATTCCTCCATTCTAAATTCAAAACCTAACTGGTTGTGAAGGGAGCACTGGAAAGAGAGTCCTATGGTTCCAGAACGTTTTGATAGGAGTAGGGACTAGGGATGGATATAATGGGTTCTTCCATGAACTTGGTAAACCAGCATCTGCCGTTCCTTGGTGTCTCCACAGCTGTGGTTGCTGGGTTTGTGAAATGACCAACCGTACTATTTTTACTAATTGGAATTAAAACGCTGACAAGGGAGGAAAGGAAAGGTCAGTGCCCGGCTTATAAAATCCGTGCGGCTAGACTTGTGTTTGTTCTTTTCTTTTCTGAGGGACTAGAATTATTCCCTCGACAGCGAGAGTTGTGAATAAAATATGACACTTTAATAAAACTTCATCGCTTTTCTTCTCTTTCCAGCAGCAGCGGTCGGAATTGGAAACTTCAAAAACATTGGATATATCAATTAAAAATGTAAATATTAATATACAATGGCAGCATTATGAACGAGTTGATATTCTCCTACTGTTACAATGTGGATATCACCAGAGTGCTGAAGGTGCATTGTAGGATTTGGAGGGGGGTGGGGGAAGCATGAATGAGGCATCTCTTGCCAACCCCTAACATTTAGTTTTAGTTTGGTTTAGTTTAGAGATACAGCGCGGCAACAGGCCATTCGGCCCACCAAGTCTGCACCGACCAGTGGTCCCCACACACAAACACTATTCTACACACACTAGGGACAACTTAAACATACACCAAGCCAATTAACCTACATACCTGTACGTCTTTGGAGTGTGGGAGGAAACCGAAGATCTCGGAGAAAACCCACGCAGGTCACGGGGAGAACGTACAAACTCTGTACAGACAGCACCCGTAGTCGGGATTGAACCCGGGTCTCCGGCGCTGCAAGCGCTGTAAGGTGGCAACTCTACCGCTGCGCCACCGAGGCCGCCTGGGGCTTCTGTTTCTGGGGTGGTACTTCTACTCATAATGATGTGCTCATGTATTAAGATAGTAGTATATTAGTTGTACAGTAGACATTGTAGTACATAAAATTATGAGATGCTTAGTAAGGCAGTCAGAACCTTTTGCCCAGGGTAGAAATGTCAAAGACGAGAGGGCATAGCTTTTAGGTGAAAGGATCAAGGTTCAAAGGAGATGCCCCGGGCAAGATCTTTTTTATGAAGAGAGTGGTGGATACCACGTTTCGATTAGAGATACAGCACGGAAACAGGCCCTTCGGCCCACCAAGTCTGCGTTGACCAACAATCAACCCGTAAACTAGTTCTATCCTCCACTCTAAGGACAATTTGCAGAAGCCAATTGACCTAGATACCCACATGTCTTTGGAATGTGGGAGGAAACTGGAGAACCCAGAGAAAACTGACATAGGCACAGGGAGAACATACAACTTCCAAACAGGCAGGACCCATAGTCAGGATCGAACCCGAGTCTCTGGCACTGCAAGGCAGCAACTCTACCGCTGCGCCACAGTGCCGCAGGTGTGGTGGTGATAGCAGTTATGATAGTGGCACAAAGGAGACTTTTAGACGGGCACTTGGATATATAGGGGAATCGAGGTTATATAGACCATGTGCAGGCAGAAGGGATTAGTTTATATTATGTTCAGCACAGACATCGTGGACCGTACAGGGGAGGCACAGTGGCGTAGCAGTACAGTTGCTGCCTTACGGTGCCAGAGACCTGGGTTCGATCCCGGTCTCCGGTCGCTGTCCGCACGGAGTTTGTACGTTCTCCCTGTGACTGCGTGAGTTTTCTCCGAGTGCTCCAGTTTCCTCCCACACTCCAAGGCATATAAATTTGTAGGTTAATTGGCTTCGGTAAAATTGCAAATTGTCCCGAGTGTGTAGGATAGTGCTTGTGTACGGGGTGATCACTGGTTGGCGAGGACTCGATGGGCCGAAGAGCCTATTTCCGCACTGTATCTCTAAAAGCCTCAAGTTGTAGGGTCGGTTTCTGCGCTGTGCTGTCCTATGTTCTATCTGCAGGGACAGCAAGCTTTATTTAATTTAATTTAAGTCACTGTTTAATTTAATGGAAAGTGCAGATATTTGAATGGGACACGTTTAAAAAGCAATGTGGCAAGAAGATTTGTCCCAAATGAACAGGAGTCAGCTGTTTACCATATGACCTTTTGTTAAAGTAAAATGCATATAGATACCTCAATAAAACCATGAATATGCAGAAACACCCGATTAAACGCCCCAGTTAAAGTGGCCCAGATTCCTCAATAGAATGGTGGCAGAATTACTGACCTCGAACAGGAGAATTCATGGGTGGGATAATCAAGAACCGGAGGTCACTGTTGGAAAATAAGCCGTCGCACATTTTAGAGAGAAATTAGGTGATTTTGTTTTTCCTCTCGGAGGTTTTTGAACCTGTAGAACTCACTTCCTCATAAAATTGCAGGAAGCAGGGTTTATGAATATTTTTACGGCATCAGAGGATAGATTCTTGTGAGGAAAGGGAGCGAGAGATTACAGGTCATGGGTAGGATGCAGAGTTGGGTTTATAATCAAATTAGGCGCAATATCATGAATAACACAGCAGGCTTGAGAGACACAGTGTCCTATTCCTGCTCGTAATTTACATATTGATGTGTGCAAAACAAAAAAGTGCTGCCAGATTTGTCATCTTTTGGGTGAGCTGTTGATTAATTGAATTGATTGTAAGATACAGCATGGAAGCAGGCCTTCGGCCTACCAAGTCCACGCCGACCATCGATCACCTGTTCACACCAATTCTATCCCACTTTCACATCCACTCTCTGCAGACCCAGGGCAATTTTCAATTCATTTGTCGGCAATTAAACTATAAACTGCATGTTATTGGGACGTGGGAGGAAACCGGAGCACCCGAAGGAACCCCACGCGGTCAAAGGCAGAACGTGCAAACTCCACACAGACAGCACCCGAGGTCAGCATCCAACCCCAGTCTCTGGTGCTGTGAGGCAGCAGCTTTACCAGCTGCACCATTTGCCAAACTGTTAGCTGTGCTCCCTCAGTCACATTTAGTTTAGTCTAGTTTATTGTCACGTGCACCGAGGCACAGTGAAAAGCTATTTAGATGCGTGCTAACCAGTCAGTAGGAAGACTATACATGATTACAATTGAGACGTCCACAGTGAACAGATACATGATAAAGGGAATAAAGGGATTAATGATGCCAAAGGTCCCAGGTATCTATTTAAGAAAGAGCACAAGAGTTAACCCTTATGCCCTGACTCATTTTCCTCCTCGATCAAGTTCAGTTGGGAGAGTTTCTAAACTGAGGCTACATCTATCCATTCAGATAATGTGAAAGATCCCTTGCCACAATTCAAAGAAGAAGGATGTTTGCCTTGAGAAATAATTATTCTTGGCCGTCACTCTAACAAGACTACCAAACGCCTGTTGGCCACCACTTTAATTTTCCATCTCACTGCCTCCCCATCCTCAGTCTCTTAATCTGCTTCACTGTAGCTCATGCAATAGAACATTGTCTTTCCACCATGCACATCAGAGAGAATCAGGGCTAATGATTGGACGCATTTGAAAGGACTTTCCTCAGAACTGGAAATTATCCGAGCTTTAAGGTGAAAAACAAAAACATTGGAAAGTGATGGGAAGGAACATAAATGAAAGATAGGGTGGGTGGTGCCAGGGAATGAAGAACCAGAGGACATATTTTTAAGATGAGGGGAGAAAATTTAAGAGGAGTCAGGAGGGGCAACTTTTTTTCACACAAAGGATGGAAGGTATATGGAACGAGGTGCCAGAGGACTGAGTTGAGGCAGGTACTATCACAATAAATAATATTTGGACAAGTACATGGACAGGATAGGTTTAGAGGGATATAGGCCAAACACAAACAGGTGGGACAAGTATAGATGGGGCAAGTTGGTCGGCGTGGTCAAGTTGGCTGAAGGACCTGTTTCCACACTGTATGACTCTACTACACTAAAACTATTCAATCTTCATCACCTTGACTCTGGAACCAAGGGCACTCTAATATCAATCAGGAGAGTAAAGAAAGAAAGGCTCGCATTTAAATAGCAGCTTTTATGTTCCTTTCAGGATATCTTTTTGTGCTTAAACAACAATGTATTTTTGTAGGTAGACACAAAATGCCAGAGTAACTCAGCAGGACAGTCAGACTGAAGAAGGGTCTCGACCCGAAACGTCACCCATTCCTTCTCTCCAGAGATGCTGCCTGACCCGCTGAGTTACTCCAGCATTTTGTGTCTACCTTCGATTTAAACCAGCATCTGCAGTTCTTTCCTACACAATGTGTTTTTGAAGTATTGTTACCACAGTAGGGATCCATGGCAGCCAACATGAAAATGGCAGTGTGATAATGGTCAGACAATCTGTTTTTTGTCACACTGGTTAATGGATAACAGTGGGCCAGAAAAAAAAAGATCATGGTGGAATGAAGAAGTGCCAAAATGATATCAAAGATTGCAAGGAATAAGGGTGAAGTTTTTTTAGATCTAATAATGTAGTAACTGACTGCAGCATTATTTTATCAGGTCGGTTCGGTTACCATATTTATGATGGGATCCGCTGACACGAGTCCATTATTAGCACAGCCAATCATGCTGCCCATCAAACAGAAAGCAGATGTGGTTGTTTAAAGTAATTGCAAGTGGAGCGAAGCATGGCATGATAAAATAATACAGGTATAAATAAATGTAGATTTTAGCATTGAAAGAGCTGCTCTGGGACTGTCAGACTGAGCCCTTACTTGCAATCACTCAGCTGAAAGTGTGGGCATTGTAAGTTCCCAATCTTTTCCCAGGCACGTTTTTACATTATTAAATTTA
Organism: Rhinoraja longicauda; assembly: GCF_053455715.1. Taxonomy (NCBI): domain Eukaryota; kingdom Metazoa; phylum Chordata; class Chondrichthyes; order Rajiformes; family Arhynchobatidae; genus Rhinoraja; species Rhinoraja longicauda. The sequence continues at coordinate 47,949,696 of NC_135962.1, forward strand.
CGGTTTGCATTATTGATGAGTGAAGTGTGACAGTGATCAATCATGCGTCTTCTTTTCCTGTGTTTAATGAATTTTTTTTTAAAAATGGGTCAGCAGGCATTAAAATCGCATTTCGCTCGTTCCGTCGCTCAGTGGAAACATTGCAACTTGATCGCGAGCAACAAAAAAAAATTTCACTGTCATTTCTGAGTCGTTAATACGTGCCTTTTAAACATTAATTAGAACATAATCGCACTAAAATCTGAGGTGATAATGTAGCCAGCTGCCAATCATTCCTCACTTTGTGCAATGCTGTTACTGCCGTGTCAAATAGTAGCCATCTGAGAGCATCATTATCAAACGTGATAACAACCTTCCAGTTTTGTTTTAAATCATCGGAAGCACATTCTTTGAAATGCAGACTGACGTAAGAATACCTTCTTCATGCTTTCTTGCCTTGCAATTCTGGCCAATTTGCATTGTGCAGTTTAAAACAGATACCTGAATAGGAAAGGTTTAGAGGGATATGGGTCAAATGTGGGCATTTGAGACTAGCTTAGATGGGGCATCTTGCCCCAGCAGCCCAATTTGTCCATGCCGACCAAGATATGCTCCATCTAAGCTAGTCCCAATTGCATGCATTTGGTCCATATCCTTCTATACTTTTCCATTCTTTGTACCCATTTTAAATTATACAATTCAGCTGTCTGACTCTATGTCGATGACTCTAATTGACTAATTCATGGCAAGTAGGCATAACTGGCAAAGCCAGTATTTACTGTCCACTCTTAACGCCCATAACAGTGAACCATATTCTTGAACCACTGCAGTCTGTGTGGTAAAGGTTCTCTTGCTACATGATCTGCTAAGGAGGTCCAGGATTCTGACAAGGCAGTGGTATCTTTCCAGGTCAAGACAGCTTGTGATTTGGATGGGAACTTGCAATTGGTATCTCTACTATCTGCCTTCTATTCTCGCCCTCTTGGATAGTAGCTGGTTTTGGTGATGCTGCCAAAGTAGCCTTGACAACATAATGCAAAGCATCATCTGCACTTTTAAAGTGTTGGATTCGATGTCAACCAAGTAGGTTGCTTTATCCTGAGATCTGTTCACTCAAGCAGGCACTGGTATGTGAAACAAATATTAATGCCCCTCTAATACTTCCTCAATGCTCATATTCTGCATTTGCCGTTATCTTCACAGGTTTGTTTTGAATGCAAACGGTGATGAATGTCTTTTTGAAATAGTGACCACAGAATCGGAGGCTTAAGTGCAAAATTAACAAGCTTCAAGCAAGTCCAGGAGTAAGCTTTTATTTTGTTTAAAATCTGCCATCACCAGTAAATGCAGGAACACTTATTTGATTTACTCCAAGGGCCCCAGAGGGAATTGTGTTGTGAAAGTTGTCATGGGTTTTGGTCTACTCTGCACTTTTACGCTTTGCCTTGGTTTACAAGGAATGATTGTCTCCAGCACTGGCAAATGAGCACTTAATGATTCCTTTCCTTGTTTTACTGGAGGCAAAATATTTTTTTAAATAGGTTAATGTCTTAGTTACGAATAGGGCTGAAGGGAAGGCGTACGAGTAAGCCAAGTGCATCTTCAGGAATTCCACTCATCCTGGTTTCGAACAAAGACTGTAATCAGTTCCCTGATGCTTAATTAGAATTGGGTTCAGTGAGTGCATCATTTTTGCCCACTTACTATCTGCTCTTTTGCAGTTCTGGGGGGGCTGTATTGACAGAAAGATAGAAATGAATATTTTAATGTTTTTACGGGTTATATTTTATTTCAGGGAAGTAGCATCATGTCATGGCTTGCTGTGTTACAGTGTGTTCCCACATTATAACAAAACGGAAAATAAATCACTGCCATGGCAGTGCTGGTTTGCTGAATCAAATCTCAGATGAGATCTCATCCGTGTTACTTTGAAACCAAGCAAAAAAAAAATTGTATTTTTAAGTGAAAAGGAAATAATGGGCAAGGCTTTTTGAAATAGTGACCACAGAATCGGAGGCTTAAGTGCAAAATTAACAAGCTTCAAGCAAGTCCAGGAGTAAGCCTTTATTTGTCACTAGACGGGCGTGGACTCGTTGGGTGCAAGCCTCTCCTGCGGGCCCGGCAACCCTCCCCCAACTGACGATCTGTGGACCCATTGCCGGCCTGGGAGTCTCTCCCGGGGCCATAGCGGGCGAGGGGGGAGAGGAAAGAGGGGAGGGGGCCCACTCACCCTGGCCCCGGGCAACCATCGCGGCGGCCAGAGCGAGCCATGGACCCGTTGGGTGGAAACGGTGGCGCAGCAGTAGAGTTGCTGCCTTACAGCGAATGCATCACCGGAGACTCAGGTTCGATCCTGACCACGGGCGCCGTCTGTACGGAGTTTGTACGTTCTCCCCGTGACCTGCGTGGGTATTCTCCAAGATCTTCGGTTTCCTCCCACACTCCAAAGACGTACAGGTATGTAGGTTAATTGGCTTGGTAAATGTTAAAAAAATGATAATTTAAGTCCCTAGTGGGTGTAGGATAATGTTAATGTGCGGGGGTCGCTGGGCGACGCGGACCCAGTGGGCCGAATGGCCTGTTTCTCCCGGGTGCCGGTCCTCCCGGCGGGGGGGGGGAGCGCATTTATTAAAGTTTATTAAGTTAATTGTTTTTAAAATGTAACAAAACTTGATCAATCGAGACCGCAGAGGAATGGTGAGTAGGGTGGGCCTAAAGTTGTTGCGCTATCGTGTACAGTTTTGGCTATATTTCGGGAACAAACTGATATATGAATATACAAGATGAGAGTTTTAGTAATATACTAGCCGGGCGTGAACCCTTTGGATCCAAAACTCTCCTGCAGGCACGGCAACCCTCCGTGCAAACCTCTCCTGTGGGCGCAGCAACCCCCGTTGGGTGCAAGCCTCTCCTGCGGGCCCGGTAACCCTCCCCCAACTGACAATCCATGGTCCCATTGCCGGCCTGGGAGTGTCTCCCGGGGCCATGGCGGGCGAGGGGGGAGAGGAAAGGGGAGAGGGAGCCACTCACCCTGGCCCCAGGCGACCATTGCGGCGGCCAGAGCGAGCCGTGGACCCATTGGGTGGAAACCTCTCCTGCAGGGGCAGCTCGACCGCGACGGCCATCTTATTTGACCCTCTGCTGCCTGCGCAGCATCACAGGAGGAAGGTCAGGCACGGGGCACACCGGGATGGGCGCGTCAGTCCATCCGGCAGGGAGGGGAGCGAATTTATTAAAGTTTATTAAGTTAGTTGTTTTTAAAATGTAACAAAACTTTAATCAATCGAGACCGCAGGGGAATGGTGAGTAGGGTGGGCCAAAAGTTGTTGCGCTATCGTGTACGTTCGTTTGTTTGTACGTTCTCCCCGTGACCTGCGTGGGTTTTCTCCGAGATCTTCGGTTTCCTCCCACACTCCAAAGACGTACAGGTATGTAGGTTAATTGGCTGGGTAAAGGTAAAAATTGTCCATAGTGGGTGTAGGATAGTGTTAATGTGCAGGGATCGCTAGGCGGCACGGACTTGGTGGGCCGAAAAAGGCCTGTATATATATGACATGATATGATATGATACAGTTTTGGCTGTATTTCAGGAACAAATCTATCCACAAACCCACAAACCCACAAACCCACAAATGTACAAGATGAGAGCTTTTGGAATATGTAGATAGATAACGTGGCAGTTTTCATACTACTGGGAAAATATTGATTTTTTGTGCAGGCGCAGAGCAAAATCACAGTAATACCTTATTGGTTTTTCCATTGGGAAAGGAATTCAGCAAAGGGTGCTTCAAAACGAACAACAGTTGTTCCACATGTAACCACCAGGGGCAGCACGGTGGCGCAGTGATAGTTGCTGCCTTACAGTGCCCGGGATCGGGGATCGATCCTGACTACAGGTGCTGTCTTTACAGAGTTTGTAAGTTCTCCCCGTGACCACGTGGGTTTTCCCCGGGTGCTCCGGTTCCCTCCCAAACGCCAAAGACACACAGGTTTGTAGGTTAGTTGGCCTTGGTAAAATTGTAAATTGTCCCTAGTATGTAGGATAGGTGTTAGTATTTGTGGTTCGTTGGTCGGCACAGACTCGTTGGGCTGTGGGGCCTGCTAGTATTTAGTAGTATTTATCTCTACTAAATACTTGAATTTAGTAGAGATACACACTGTGTCTCTAAACTAAACCTACATGGAATTGTCTTCCTGAGTGTGCATTAGGTCAGTTTTCCCAGGCTTACAAATGAAAGCCCCACTTATTTTCACGAGGGAAAATACGCACATCAGTCATTGTGAGCAACTTCCCTGAGGATTTGATGCTGTTCCAGAACAGTGATTGATGCGGATCACGGGACATGAACCTTTTCACTCATTTTTCTAACTAAATCACCCAAATGGTATTAAAGGAGGCACAAGGGACTGCAAATGCTGGAATCTGCAGCAAATAAGGACGAGCAAACAGAAGAACTCAACAGGTCAGGCAGCATCTGCAGTGGGAAATGGACAGTCGGCATTTGGGGGTCAAATGATATTAAAAGATTGCTGATTGCACAAAAGCACACACATACAAATACACACACACGTTGCACACACAAACAACACTCATGGACACACACCACACCACTCACACACACACTACTCACACACACACGCACGGTAGTGTTTCTGGCTTACAGTGCCAGGGGCCCAGGTTCAATGCTGACCACGGGTGCCGTCTGTACGGAGTTTGTACGTTCTCCCTGTGACTGCGTGGGTTTACTCCAGGTGCTCCGACTTCCTCCCACATTGGCTTCTGTAAATTGTCCCTAGTATGTAGAATAGAAATAGTGTGAAAGGGTAATCGTTGGTCGGCGCAGACTCGATGGGCCAAAGGGCCTGTTTCCATGGTGTATCTCTAAAAACAACGTACCCTTTAACCTTTATCTATGTGCTGTGGACAACTTAATTGTAATCATGTATAGCATTTTCTTTGACTAGACAGCACGCAAACGAAAACTTTTTACGGCACCTCATTACATATGTCAATAATAAACTACACTAAGCTAGGCAAACATGCATGATTTTTGTTATTTGCATAATCATCATAACTGTCCAAATGCTGTTAAGGAATGACATTGCTTCTTGACTGGAGGAGCTGTAGATTTTGTCTGCTCTCAGCTGCCCCTGGTCTTATTTAAATGGCTCGTCTCCTTTCAATGAAAACATGCATTGAGGAATTTACTAATCATTGATTTCCAGTTTCTTGACCTCATTTGCAAATCTCTCACTGGCTTACTCTTCGCATTAGTATGATCTCCTCTAACCAGATGTCCTAGTTTGTTGTTCTAAGTCTGCTTCCATCAATGTTAATCAATCTTTGTGTTATTATACCCCTGAATGCTCTCTGTCAATGATCTCCTCTCCCTCCGCCCTTCTCTCATTTAGTTTAGTTTGGTTTAGAGATACAGCCCGGAAACAGGCCCTTCGGCCTACCGAGTCCGCACCGACCAATGATCCTCGCACATTAACACTATCCTACACACCAGGGACAATTTACAATTTTTACAGAGCTAATTAATCTATAAACCTGTAAGTCTTTGGAGTGTGGGTGGAAACCGGAGGTCCCGGGGAAAACCCACGTGATCACGGGGAGAAGGTATAAACTCCATACAGACAAGCACCCGTAGTCAGGATCGAACCTGGGTCTCTGGCTCTGTAAGGCAGCAACTCTACCGCTGCACCACCTTTAGGTTTACTTTAAAGCACGGTAAAGTAAATCTAAAACTAATTCAGCGATAGCTTTACCCTGTTTCTGACCAATAGTTTGACCCAAAACAAACCTCTTGTGTCATCAATCAGGGAAATATCAGAATGGGCCATAACTGTTGGGTGGTGGGTGGTCTCTTACACTGGCCATTAGCACTCACATGCCTTCATGTATGCATTCACATTGAACAGATCTTCATAAGAGAATCCTTTCCCAAGCCACATTCATCCAGTTATATTGACCACTATAACAAAAGCACCAGTAAAAAGCTGAAACAAAAAACATTAAAATGGCCCGTTGTAGAGAGTTACGACTGTGCCTCTCCTCTCCAATTTTCATGAATTCAATTTGAGCTCAGTCTGGATCATTGACCCATGCTTTGAGGACATTAGGCTATCAAAATGTTGTTGTTCGTCCTTCAGGTTCGAAGATGACCATGACTTCACTTTCAGTTGGAGGATTGGTGACTGTGGGTCCGGAAGTGACTGGTGAGGCCAATCCAGGCCCGGAAGGCAGGCCCACACGTAGGACACAAGTGGATGGCTGCTGCAGTGGAAGTGGAGGTAGCCCGGGCCTTGCGCGCGGTGCGTTTCCTCTGGGCCTCTGCAGTGCGTCTGTTCTCTGCTGCACGGGCTCCTGTGGTGAGCTTGCTATGCCAGGTTGGACGGTCCAGAGCAAAAGACTCCCAAGTGCTGAGGTTGATGTCCAAGTCTTTGAGGGACACTTTGAGGCAGTCCTTAAAACCGTTTCTTCTGTCCTCCTACTGAGCGCTTGCCCTGACACAGTTCTCCATACAGAAGCTGTTTTGGCAGTCGACTCTCGGGCATTCTGACGACATGGCCTGCCCATATGGCTTGGGCTTTCCATAGGAGGGTGTGGACGCTGGGGATTCCGGCCCGTTCCACGGCCTCTGTGTCGGGAATTTTGTCCTGCCACCTGATGTGAAGGAGTCTGCGTAGGCAGCTCAAGTGAAAGTGGTTGAGCTGTTTGGCATGTCTGCTGTAGACAGTCCAGGTCTCACTGGCATAGAGAAGAGTGGTGAGTACCACTGCACGGTAGACCTTCAGCTTGGTGGTAAGGCTGAGTCCTCTCGGCTCCCAAACATTCCCATGGAGTCGCCCAAAGGCAGCGCTGGCCTCGGCAATCCTGTTGTTGACCTCAGCGTCAATCAAAATAATCACCGTGCTACTACTGTAGAGCAGTTCTAGAGTGGCAAATATGTTCCACTACTCAAACGTAAATGGGATGGATGACAAAGTTGACTGAAATAGAACGAGGGTGAACGGGCGATCGATCGATGGCACATGCTGTATCACTTAAACTAAAACTAAAACCTAACGAGATTGCAAACTTGGGGGTGCCGTCAAACTTAACGAACTCCCAAAAATGAATACTTGATGGAGCTATTTTCTCCTCCGCACATTTGCCCTTGTTATTCTGGGCTGGCTTCGTGCATTGTGTATCAGTTGTTGCACTCCATTCTCCCCACATGGGAAAACACTTTTAAGAATATTTTTTTCTTTTTTTTTTGCTGTTGGGGTTTGAGAGGATTATTGCTTTATGCAGCTCATTATGTTCCGCCCAAGGGAAAAACTAACCTTGCATCTCAGCGAGAAAGGCGTCAAAGCTGTCTGAGTAATATTATATTTGAAACTTCATTATTTATGCTTCTACGATCTTAGCTGCCAAGAATGCCTCACTAGCTTCCACTCCTAGAGTGCCTTTCTATCAGTGAAGCAACAAAATGCAACACCATTTGGGCTAGTTAAAGATATATTATCAGTGTTACGATTGATGACTGTATTGATGCTTATTAACAATTTCTTCCCTTTATCTGTGAATTTTGGCAAATTATATTGAACGAGCAAATTCAGGCATGGGGCTTATTCCTCAGTGCCTTTGCAAGCAGGAAGAGGTTTTAAACTAGCATGTTTATTCACCTAAAGGTTCTGGTTACCCCAGCATTTACTTTCTCTCGGCAATTGTCCTTGAAATGAGTGCCTTGCTGCGCCATTGCATTTAGATGTCAACCATATAACCATATAACCATATAACCATATAACAACTACAGCACGGAAACAGGCCCGTTCGGCCCTACCAGTCCACGCCGACCACTCTCCCTGACCTAGTCTCATCTACCTGCACTCAGACCATAACCCTCTGCTATGGGTCTGCTATATTGTTCCGTACAATGGCCTGATTTGTCCTGGCATTTTCTCACCTCCAGTTCCCCCCCCCCCCTCCCCCCCCCTCCCCCCCCCCTCCCCCATCCCCACCTCTATCTTTCAGTCTGAAGAAGGGTTCCGTCCCGAAAGATCACCTATTCCTTTTCTCTAGAGATGCTACCTGTCCCGCCGATGTCCCTGCATCTATCTTCAAGAAGGAACTGCAGATACTGGTATAAACCAGCATCTGCAATCCCTTCCTACACATGTTGCTGTTGTTGTTGTTTGTCACTTGTTCTCCACTATTGACTAGTCTATAGTGTTAGTCCATAGACTAGTCTTTCGTGTAGGAAGGAACTGCAGATGCTGAATTACACCGAAGATAAGACACAAAATGACAGCGGAGTCAGGGGTTTTGGGGAGAGGGCAGGAACGGGGTACTGATTGTGGATGATCAACCGTGATCACATTGAATGGCGGTGCTGGCTCAAAGGGCCGAATGGCCTACTCCTACACCTGTTGTCTATTGTCTAAAATGCTGGAGTAACTCAGCGGGACAGGCAGCATCTCTGGATAGAAGGAATGGGTAACGTTTCGTGTCAAGACGCTTCTTCAGATTATAGACTAGCCTATAGTGTTGCCATGTGTACAAGGATGGCAGATAAGACCAGTCTAGGCTCTGAAGTTCCTTCGGCACAGGTGAGAGAGGTGCATGGATGCTGTGGCATCGGTGGTTCTTAATGTTCAGGATTCCCTTTCCTTCTTTGCTTCATCCATTCTACCATTCTCTTGAAAATCAGCACCACTTTCTGTGTGGCAATGCCAAACAGGACAATCCAAGCTTGGAAAGTGTAGAAAGAAGGAACTGCAGATGCTGCTTTACACAAATGGTGGAACCTATGATGAGCCCTGAGTGATGTCACTAATCTAAGCACATAGATAATTGCCTGTCTATAATTTCCAGTCTGGTGCCCTTGGCAATGGCCCCTTCAGTATCAATGCAGTAACGTGTCACTTACTAGTAAGAACTACATGCTGGTTCTTGTTTAGTTTACAGATACAGCACAGAAACAGGCCCTTCGGCTCACCGCGTCCATGCCGACCTGCAATCCCCACACACTAACACTATCCTACACACACTAGGGACAATTTATAATTTACAAGCAAAATTAACCTGAATGTCTTTGGAGTGTGTGAGGAAACCAGAGCACCTGCAGAAAACCCACGCAGGTCATGAGGAGAACATACAAACACTACCGCTGCGCCACCGAGCCATTTTATTAGACATTGTGGGTATTTGTAACATAAAATGAAAGCCTTATTATCCATGTACCCAGTGCCAAATCCGAGCTCCCTAAATTGCTACAGATGTCTAAACTGGGATGAAAATCCTTGTTCAAAGTGATAATTGCAGTTAGGATTAAGACCACTCATACAGCGATCCTTAAAATTTAATGTTCTGCCCGAATTTTTGGAATGATATACTTTGAACCTTTTATAAATGCTTACTGAATGCTTACCTTTATTTTATAAATGATATTCAAATCAAATCCAAATTGCAGGCAAAATAACGGGATTATGAGAAATTCAGTCCAAGGTTTACAGCTTCATTTGAATGCTCATCCTGGCTTGTCAAATGTTATAATGATAACTTCAGATTCTCTTCACAACCCTGTCATTCAAACAAGTTAAAAGGTTAAGAGTCCAACCACAGATGTGCAATAGTTTCCTTGATCTAAAGCTTGATTTCAGAGCTCTGCCTAGTCGTTACTTAACATGCCATTCCATGCCATGAGGGCTCTCAGAGCTTAAGTTAATTCAAAAGGCACTTTTAGAAAGGGCAGCTTCAGAGAAAAATGTCATAACCTTAATCTAAATTGCTGAATAAAAGTGTTACAGCAGTAGTTTCCATTAAACCAGTTGTGCATTTGTAAAAAGTGGGAAATAGTGTGATGATTTGGGCGATCACAGATGCGCAGCGGTAGAGTTGCTGCCTTACAGCGCTTGCAGCGCCGGAGAGCCAGGTTCGATCCTGACCACGGGCGCTGTCTGTACGGAGTTTGTACGTTCTCCCCGTGACCGCGTGAGTTTTCTCCGAGATCTTCGGTTTCCTCCCACACTCTAAAGACGTACAGGTATGTAGGTAAATTGGCTTCGAAAATGGTTAAAAAAAAAATCTCCCGAGTGTTTGCAGGATAGTGTTAATATGCGTGGATTGCTGGTCGGCGCGGACTCGGTGGGCCGAAGGGCCTGTTTCCGCACTGTATCTCTAAACTAAACAAAATTAAAAATGATTGTCAATGTCCAAATCAGTAAATTTTGCCTTTATTATCTGGAAACACATTATAACACCATTGACTCCCTGCTTTAGAAGTGTTGACCATCAGCTTTTAATGCTGTTTACTAACCCACAATCTACCTGCCGATGACAAACCCATACACTTCCACCAGAAACCTGAAGGTAACAGTGGCAATCAATCAGATTGGCCAAATGTAGACACAAGGAACTGCAGATGCTGGAATCTTGCATCGAATACAAAGTGCTGGAGGAGCTGGAATGCTGGATTGGCTACATGTCAGAATTCAGAACAGTTGGAAATAATGGATGAATTAGACATAGCTGGATAGAAATTTATTGCACTTGCCAATCTGTTCGGTGAAAATTTTGTAACTTGAGGAATGATTGGAAAGACCAGGCTTGTATTCACTGGAGTTTAGAAGGATGAGAGGGGATCTTATAGACAAGCTAGATGAAGGAAAAATGTTCCCAATGTTGGGGGAGTCCAGAACCAGGGGACACAGTCTAAGAATAAGGGGGGGGGGGGGGGGGGGGAGGGGTATTTAAAACTGAGGCGAGAAGAAACTTTTTCACCCAGAGAGTTGTGAATTTATGGAATTCTCTGCCACAGAAGGCAGTGGAAGCCAAATCACTGGATGAATTTAAAAGAGAGTTAGATAGACCTCTAGGGGCTAGTGGAATCAAGGGATATGGGGAGAAGGCAGGCACGGGTTACTGATTGTAGATGATCAGCCATGATCACAATGAATGGTGGTGCTGGCTCGAAGGGCCAAATGGCCCCCTCCTGCACCTATTTTCTATGTTTCTATGTTTCTCTGTAGAAACGTGGTGAGTCTTTTGTGCTGCCTTGGCGAGGTCTGCTGTATGATTTTATCGGGTTGTACGCTAAACAAAGCATTTCACTGATGTTAGGTGCGTGTGACAATAAAGTATAATTGAATCATTGATATGCATTTGTAGCCATTGCATCTGTCTTTCAAAGCTTAGCTCCATTAAAGTGAATGGAACCCGAATTTTGGAAGTGGTTTCAAGGAGCAGTCAGCTTGATATCACCACCTTTGACCTAGAACACAGTCACAGTTACTCCTAATAAATCCATAGCACAGAAATTAGGCAAAGGAATTTACCCGGATGACAAGAAGCAACAAGAATAACCTCTCAGGACAATAATGAAGGAGAGAATAAGTAGAATAAGTTTGCAGCCATGTGGTATGAACATCGACTTCTCCCACTTTAGATAGTTCCTCTGTCCCTCCCGTCCCCTCCTCCTTCCCAGATCTCCCTCTATCTTCTTGTCTCCACCGAAAACCTTCCTTTGTCCCGCCCCCCTGACATCAGTCTGAAGAAGGGTCTCGACCCGAAACGTCACCCATTCCTTCTCTCCCGAGATGCTGCCTGACCTGCTGAGTTACTCCAGCATTTTGTGAATAAATACTTTCGATTTGTACCAGCATCTGCAGTTATCTTCTTATACTATAAGTAGACAATGGTTCCCTGCAGGTCAGCCTAGGGTGTGCTGTAACTGAGGCAAACTTGAACACGTGGCATCCCCGTGCAAGACACTTATCTTTGGAGGAACTGCAAGTATGAAGTCCACCGGAACAAACATTGCAAAGAGTATTGCAATCTATGTGTGGAGGAAAACCACTGGCCTTAGAGTTAGAGCGTCATACAGTGTGGAAACAGGCCCTTTGCAGCTTTACCGCAGTGCCACCATGCCGCCTAGAGATCAGGAAATAAATCTCCGGCCTGGCCAGTTATTGTTCTGATTCCATGATCTGATGGAGATTCATTTAGACTCATACAATGACTTACAATCGATAATAATAATGCTAAATAAGAAACAATTATTGAGAGACTCTTGGAAAAGATCATTTCCTCAGCGATCGTTTCGCTGAACATCTTCGCTCAGTCTGCCTGGACCGACCTGATCTCCCGGTTGATAAACACTTTAATTCCCCATTCCTATTCCCACACTGACCTTTCTGCTCTAGGTCTCCTCCATTATCAGAGTGAGGCTAAATGCAAGTTGGAGGAACAGCATCTCGTATTTCGCTTGGGCAGCTTAGAGCCCAGTGGTATGAATATTGATTTCTCTAACTTCAAGTAACCCCTGCATTCCCTCTCTCACCATCCCTCCCCCACCCAAGTCACACCCCAGCTTTCATTCACACCCAGCGACAGCTAACAATGGCCTGTTTCCTTTATCATCGTAAACTTTTTTTCCCAAGTCTTTCATTCATGTGTTCTGTGTCTCTCCACATCGTCGTCTATAACTCTCGTTTCCCTTTCCTGTGTCTTTCAGTCTGAAGAAGGGTCTCGACCCGAAACGTAACCCATTCCTTCTCTTCGTATAAGATTATTAAGGGGTTGGACACGTTAGAGGCAGGAAACATGTTCCCAAATGTTGGGGGAATCCAGAACAAGGGGCCACAGTTTAATAATAAGGGGTAGGCCATTTAGAACTGAGATGAGGAAAAACGTTTTCAGTCAGAGAGTTGTGAATCTGTGGAATTCTCTGCCTCAGAAGGCAGTGGAGGCCAATTCTCTGAATGCAGTCAAGAGAGAGCTAGATAGAGCTCTTTAGGATAGCGGAGTCAGGGGATATGGGGAGAAGGCAGGAACGGGGTACTGATTGAGAATGATCAGCCATGATCACATTGAATGGCGGTTCTGGCTCGAAGGGCCGAATGGCCTCCTCCTGCACCTATTGTCTATTGTCTATTGTCTATAGTCTTCGGAGATGCTGCCTGTCCCGCTGAGTTACTCCAGCAATTTGTGTCTATCTTCGGTTTGAACCAGCATCTGCAGTTCCTTCCGACTCATTCCTCCCTTGAAGCTGTTGAAGTGACTTTTTTGCAATCCTTATTGACTTCTGTGTTCCATCTTCATCTGACAACAAACCATTGTTCTGATATTACGTTAGAATACCACAGGTCTGGCTGAATATTCCAATTCAGTGGGAAGGAGTCCAGGGAATACCAATCAGCGTTAGGCCCCATAAACGCCATGTGTGACTCTTAATCAATGTTGTACTTTTTTTTGTCTTACTGCACTACAACTGGCATTAAACTTTTTGAGCAATTTATCTTTCCTGTGTAAAAGTCACCGTAATTACTCTAATTCTCTGCCAATCAATAATTCTCTGTCAATGCTGCATTTTTCCTGCCATTGTCAGATAAGCCACTTAACATGTCCCTTATAGGGTCGTTATCTGCAGTGGTCATTGGGGATTTGTTCTCTCCGCAAGCTGAGAGGACAGATAGTGGACCTCTGCAGATTTTTCCATGTGAGAAATTGTTGTAAAAGTGATCAATATCCTCTTCTCTACGGAAGCCCGAAGCACCGAAACTAGGTCAGCTATTTTGTTTTGACTTGTCCCTCGTATTTGTCTAAAGCATGTACAGTAAACCCTTGTAATAAAGGACCATAGGGGTGAGGGGGGTGGGGGGAGGAGGAATGGTGTCCATTATTGACGACTGTCCGCTATAACAGAGTAACGGATAACCCAGTAATAGCGTACCATTGTATAAGTAGTGGAAACCTAAGGTCTACACATGCTGCTTACAAAGCACTGGAGTAACTTAGTGGGTCACGCAGTGACTCTGGAGAACACATGGATAGGTGACGTCTTGAGTTGAGGCCCTTCTTCAGTCTCTCGGCCCGGAATTGGGACTGGAATTCAGGTGAGTTGGCGGCTGGGGAAGAGGCGAGGCCGGCCTTCACCGCCAGGCCGGGCCGCCGACCCCAACCCCTGACCCACTCCGCCACCCTTGTCCACCACCGCCTGCCCACACCGCTTCCTCGGTCACTTCTGGGCCGCTCCAGGCTCCGCCAACACGCTGCTCTCCTTCCACCTGTGGTGGACAAGGGTGGCGGAGTGGGCCAGGGGTTGGGGTCGGCGGCCCGGCCTGGCGGTGAAGGCCTGCCGGTCATAGGGTCATAAAGTGATACAGCGTAGAAACAGGCCTTTCGGCCCAACTTACCGACCGACAATATCCCATCTATATTTGTTCCACCTGCCCACATTTGGCCCATATCCCTCCAAACCTGTCCTATCTATGTACCTATCTAATTGTTGACCAAGCGCAGGCAGGTGGGACTAGTGTAGCTGGGATATGTTGGCCGGTGTGGACAAGTTGGGCCGAAGGGCCTGTTTCCACACTCTATCACGCTATGACTCTATGACTCTATTTGCTAAAGGTGCAAGTTGGTGTATTATTTACAACACAGGCGGCACAGCAGTAGAGTTTCTGCCTTACAGCGGCAGAGACCCGGGTTTGATCCTGACTACGGGTGCTTGTCTGTAGGCAGTTTGTACGTTCTCTCCATGACCTGCGTGGGGTTACTCCGGGTCCTTCGGTTTCCTTCCACACTCCAAAGACGTACAGGTTTGTAGGTTAATTGGCTTGGTAAAATTGTAAATTGTTCCCAATGTGTGTAGGATAGTTTTGGTGCGGGGATCGCTGGTCGGCAAGGTCTCGGTGGTCCGAAGGGCCTGTTTCCGTGTGGTATCTCTAAACTAAATTAAACTAATGCACCTTTGACACAGCTTGCAATGTTTTACTTGCTAAAGGTGCATTGTGTTGTATTGTTTAGCAGTGGGAGAAATGGTCCTCTGCCAGTGTTTAACATTATTAAAATAACCACCGCAGATTTCAGTGAAACTGCTCGGCCCTTAACTACTCCAACGTACATTGCTGTAGAAGCCAGCGACCACTTAACATGCCCCAAATGTACAAACATGCTCCAATAGACAGTAAGCACAAGACAAGAACAAAAACAATTGATAGAATAGAATTGAATGCCCTTAATAGAATAATATGTCCAACTACACTGCACAGGAGGACAATCAGACCAAGATTAACACTGAACCTGTTAGTCTAAGGTTCTATCACTCTTGGATACAGGTGATTGGGAGGTAGGTTTTAGAAACATACTAATCACAAGCACCAGCCTCTAACATTCATATACTATGTTCATCACAATTTTATATGACAACTTGAGTGTGTAGAATCGCTCGTTGTTTGACTTGCATTAGTTTAGTTTCGTTGAGTTGAGAGATACAATGCTGAATTCTCAGGCCCTTCGGCTCACTGAGTCCATGCCAACCAGCAATACCTGCACAATACCACTATCCTACATGCACTAGGGACAATTTACAAATATACCAAGCCAATTAACCTACAAATCTGTACGTTTTTGGAGTTTGGAGTGTGGGAGGAAATCGGAGATACCGGAGAAAACCCACACAGGTCACAGGGAGAACGTCTAAACTCTGTACAGACAAGCACCCATGGTCAGTACCCAAGCCCATGGCGCTGTAAAGCAGCAACTCTACTGCTGTGCCACTATGCCGCCCTGTTGAGCCAACTAAACATATAAGTTACAGATTTTAAAGTATTGTCTACATTATTAAAACACTGTGAATTCAATTTGACAAAGCCTGCTAGGATACTTGACAAAAAAATTAAAGTTTCAGAAGACCAGGTACAAGGGTGCAGCATTCAGCACTGTTCGTTCATTCCATCCAGGGACATTTAGGCCAAAATATTAGGCATCAAAAATGTCAATTGCTAAGCTACCTTAAGAATTTGAAATAAAGAGGAGGGGGAATAGATGGATGAGAACACACGTTGCAAATGTCTCAAGGATGGGGTATGCTTTAAAGAAGAAAGATATTTTGGCCTGGTGCACGTAAGGGGGAGAGCTGAAGTGTGCAGGAAAAAACTGCAGATGCTGTTTTACACCAGGATAGACACCGGAGATAGAGTACTCTGTGGCGGCACCCAAGGGTCGGGCCATACCACTACCGACCCCTCGGCACGGGAATGGACCGGTCCAGGGGGGCGGTCCTTTGCTACGGATATAAGGACGAGGTTTTGGGCGCAAAGTCATTCCAGCAGACTTGACCGGTCTGATAACTGTGTAATAAAACCAAACCTCCCGAAATACCCGGCTCCTCGCCTTTATTTCGGGCCTCTTTCGACGCGCCACAACTCCAGCATTTTGTGTCTATCTTCGGGGAGAGCTGCAGGTTGGATTAAAGTTGTCACCTATTCAATGACAATACTCATATATAGTCACAACATTATCTGTCAACTATCAATTATTTTCTTTGTCCCCAGTGTGCATAAAAATCTGTGTATTCCGATGATCTCAGGGATTCTCCTCAAAGATGTTCCATTGTATGCTTGTATTGATTAAAGAAGGACTGCCTATATCTGCATCTCCAGACATCCTAGTTGTGATTGATCCACAGCAGCTGAAGGCGAAGATATTAGAAAAAAAGTTGCAAGATGCCAGGTCGAAGAGAAAGAGAAAGAGTTTGGACAATTGCAATCATTTAAAGATTTGAAGTCAAGATTACAAAATTTAAAACTATCAGGTCAGAGCCAACTTGTAGGGCATTGAATATAGAAATTGGGGTGAGTCAGGATCAGATAAATACCTTGAAGATCATTTCTGGTTGGTAGAGCGAAATATGCTATTTAGATGCAACATATATCAGAGACGAACGTCTTGTGCTGCTGGAAGGTCATTAACTCGGTGAAAGATGCTCTTTGTTCTGGCCGAAATGTGTTGATCTCCAAGAAGAGCAAGATGTCCATCGGGGAATCCAGACTGCAGGAGTATGTGCTGAGGGACGCACTGAAGCTCAGTGCAGCCAATGCCAAGGCTCTGTGGGGGAGGACCTCAGTCCAGGGTCGTTCCGCTGCTGGACATTGGGGGGCAGGGAGTGGTGGAGATGTCCCTCAATCAAGAGAGGGGATATCACCCCAGAGGGCAACATGAGTGGCAAGGGTGCCAGGTATAATGATAGTTCGAAGATAGAAAAAAATGCTGGAGTAACTCAGCGGGACAGGCAGCATCTCTAGAAAGTAGGAATGGGTGACGTTTCGGATCGAGACCCTTCTTCAGTCTCGCTGAGTTATTCCAGCATTTTGTGTCTATCTTTGGTTTAAACCAGCATCTGCAGTTCCTTCCTCCTGTAATGATAGTTCTGTGAACTGACAACCGCACAATATTAATTAATGTATGTATAGCCGCTAAGAACGACGGAAGAATTTTTGCACAGTTCTTGTTTTGTATATATTTTACATTCTGAATAAAGTTTATTTTGATTTAAAAAATATATATAACTGAGCTGAGAGATGCCAAATTTAAAATGGCAAGCATAGGTAAAGTGCTTTTGGAGTACGATGCTCATCATCTCCATTAAAATTACTCACACTCTTCAGTTGGATTAGCAAAGGATTTTCATCATTTAATATTGTTAAGCACTTCATTAGTTGTGTATAAATTATAGGATTGTTCCTATCCATGAGCCGCAATTGAATTTTATGTGTATCTTCAAAAGGGTGGCACGGTGGCACAGCGTTAGAGCTACTGCCTTACCACGCCTGAAAACCAGGTTCGATCCTGACTACGGGTGCTTGTCTGTACTGAGTTTGCACATTCTCCCTGTGACCTGCGTGGGTTTTCTCCGAGATCTTCGGTTTCCCCCCACACTCCAAAGACACACAGGTCTGTGGGTTAAGTGGCTTGGTTATAAATGTAAAATTGACCCTGGTGCGTGTAAGGTTGTGGTAATACGCGGGGATCGCTGGTCGGTGCGGACTCGATGGGCCAAAGGGACTGTTTCCACCATGTATCTCTGAATTAAAAAAATCACGTATTCTTGCCATTTGTTAATGGGTTGTAAAAGTAGGTTTGAAAAAAAAAAGCCTTTAACGCCAATGTTGAAAAATGACAAGCCTTTGTGATCACTAATTCTGGTCTGATGAAGCCCACTACACCCAAAATATTATCCTTTCACTCACTCTGTCGAGATGCTGACAGACCCACTGCATATTTACATGTTCTGCTTTTATTTGCAGCTCCTAATTGTTGCCAGAGTCTCATATCGTGTGTGCACTGTCGTTCAAGGTCACTTTCCTAATTATACCCGCAGCAAACCAGCAATGCTTTTGTAATTCATTTTTTAATTCCTGTAGATAAACCATTAATAGCTTTTTAATGGCACATTGGATACACTTCAGTGTCCAGGGATGTGCTGT
Source organism: Rhinoraja longicauda (assembly GCF_053455715.1). Lineage (NCBI taxonomy): Eukaryota > Metazoa > Chordata > Chondrichthyes > Rajiformes > Arhynchobatidae > Rhinoraja > Rhinoraja longicauda. Next base: position 47,967,933 of record NC_135962.1, read on the forward strand.
CACTTTTTCAGAATGTCATTATCTAGATTAATTTTCAATAGAGGAGACAACATTTAAAGGAGAAAATTAGATTTTTATATGGGATTTATGCTTGTGACACAATGGGGAAATGATGCATCAGAACAACGGATCATCTTGATATTGTACTGTACAATACTGTCACAATTTACATAGCTCAACCCTTTCATCTTAAATATGTCTTTTGGTCAGTCCATCAGCTTTTACAGTACACCTTTAACCATTGTGGATTTCTTTGCCTTCACTTCAATATTTTTATTGAAATTATTAAACTTCACACTTTTGTGGAGTACACTATCACTAGAGAAAACATGAGGTAAACGAGCTTTGATTAAAAGCCTGAAGTCATATGATACGATATGATACGATATGGTACAGGCTACAGAACTGTGTCTCGCACATGGTGGTGAGCAACACAAGGGCCCCACAAGGGCCCCACAGGGGACGGTCCTCTCTCCCTTCCTGTTCACCATCTACACCTCGGACTTCAGATGCAACTCGGTCTCCTGCCACCTGCAGATGTTTTCAGATGACTCTGCAATTGTGGGCTGATTCAGAGAGGGGTGGGAAGCCGAATACAGAGGTGTAGTCAACGACTACAGCATCCCTCTCCCCATCAGAACTGCCCCCTCCATCGACTCCTTTAAGTCCAGGCTCAAAACATATTTCTACTCCCTAGCGTTTGAGGCTCATTGAGGAGGCGCTGTGAACTGTTTGCGTGCTACTGTACGTTTCATTTTTTTCCTTAGTACCTAATCAGATGTACAGCACTTTGGTCAACGTGGGTTGTTTTTAAATGTGCTATACAAATAAAATTGACTTGACTTGACTTGACTTGACTTGACTTGACTTGACTTGACTTGACTTTGTTGAGTGGTGTGGGCTGAATCACCTGCAGCTCAACACCAACAAGATTAAGGAGTTAGTGGTGGACTTTCGGAGGAGAGGAACACCACTGACCCCTGTCTCCATCAATGCTGTGGATGTGCAGTTTACCAAGGAGTACAAATACCTTGGAGTGCATCTGGACAGTAAACTGGACTGATCAAGGAACGCTGAGGACCTGTACAAGAAGGGACAGAGCCGGCTGTACTTTTTGAAAAGGCTCCGCTCCTTCAATGTCCACTGTAAGATGCTGCAGATGTTCTACCAATCAATGGTAGCCAGTGCCATCTTCTTTGCTGCTGTGTACCGGGGCAGCAGGACAAAGGCTGGGGATGCCAATAGGATCAACAAATTCATCAGGAATCCTGGGAGCAGAGTTGGATTCATGGGAGGTGGTCTTGGAGGGGAGGATACTCCTCAAACTATGGAGAATCTTGGACAATGCAACTCCCCCCACCATGACAAACTGGTCAACCTGAGGAGTACCTTCAGCAACAGACTGTTTCCACCAAGATGCATAGAAACATAGAAAATAGGTGCAGGAGTAGGCCATTCGGCCCTTCGAGCCAGCACTGCCATTCAATATGATCACGGCTGATCATCCACAATCAGTACCCTGTTCTGCTTTCTCCAGACAGAACGCCACAGGAAATGCTTCTTCCCTGTGGCTATCAAACTGTCAAACTCCTCCCCCTTCTGTCATGGGGTAGACAGAGACTGACTCCCTTACCTCCCTTCCCCCCCTGTCCCCAATCTTTGCACATCCCCAATCCTTGCCTCTCGTCACTTTAATTTCATGTTTCATGTATTTTGTGCTTTTATGACTGTTGGCAGATCATTTTCCCTCCTGGGATGAACAAAGTTATATTGTATCATATCGTCTTATATCGTACCGTATCGTATCGTATTGTAACAAAGTCGTGCAGTTTGTAGGCTAATTGGCTTGGTAAAATTCTAAATTGTCCCAATTGGGTGCAGGATAGTGTCAGTGTGTGGGGATCGCTGGTCGGAATGGACTCGGTGGGCCGAAGGGCTTGTTTCCATGCTGTATCTCTAAACTAAACTAAACTAAACTAAACTAAACTAAACTAAACTAAACTAAACTAAACTAAACTAAACTAAACTAAACTAAACTAAACTAAACTAAACTAAACTAAACTAAACTAAACTAAACTAAACTAAACTAAACTAAACTAAACTAAACTAAACTAAACTAAACTAAACTTGAATGTAAAATTATTGCTTGTTGATGTTGCAGGCAAAAAATAAGTTGATGCCATAAGCTCAATGTATTTAGATGACCACAGGAAATTGGCTAACATAACTTTGTAAGAAGGATAGCTCTGGATAATTTTTAAAGTCTGACCTTCAGACAAAATACTATTGCAGATAGCACTCTGTGGGCCTGTTGACAATGTCCATGTGCCCTTGACTTCAAATAAATGTATGATTACTCCAAGCTAAGATGTCCATTTGAGTTCTGATGAAACCAGTCACTTAAGGCAATGAGGGGAACCTTTCAAAATAACTTAAATCAATCTCCAAAGAATACTAGTATTGCTCCCAATTTCCATTATCACAGGGAGCTATCATGTTGCTTGTGTTATTTGCTCAATAAATATAAAAGGACACTAGCATCTTGACTCGGTCTTTTGACATATTTCTTCACTATCGAAATAGTGAATACATTTTAGTTTCCAATAACTAGTTTAGTCATTAGTTTAGGGGTACAGCATGTAAACAGGCTCTTTGTCCCACCAAGTCCGTGCCGACCATTGATCACCCATGCACTAATTCTCTTTTATCCTGCCTTCGTATCCTAACAGGAGAGCTAATTTACAGAAGGCAATTAACCTACAAACCCGTCGTCTTTGGATCGTGGGAGGGAATGGGAGCTCCCTGAGAAAACCCACGCGGTCACAGGGAGAATGTACAAACTCCACACAGTCAGCATCCCAGGTCCGGATCTCCACACAGTCAGGATCGAACCCAGGTCTCTGGCGCTATAACACAGCAACTCTCCCGCTGTGCCACCCTTAAGGTTTACCTGATGGTATCCCAAAACTAAACTCTGTTGGTTCTGTTACCTGGTTGATCTTAAATTATGGTGCAGTTCCAACTTCTTCACAATCACTGTTTCATCATGATGTTTGGTTTTCAAAGGAAGCAATTAACTGTGCTAATAAACACTGCCTAATTACAGCTGTAGGATCTGACAGAATTAATATGAGTGACCGGATGAGATTTGAACTTGAAAGCTGGATGAAAATGACAGGGCACCTTGATGAATATTCAGTATGTTCATCAAAGGGTTGATTGTCTGAAAAATCATATTTTCCAGTTTTGCCCATGATTAAATATGCCCCATTATTTTTCAACAACCTTTCATTCATCTTGTTTAGTTTCCTGCTTTGTGCTAGGCCAATGCCTGAGTCCAGTGGAATAAAAACTTCGCTGAATGCAACTTTTTTTTTAAGCACCAACAACAAATCATCTGATAGTAAATAGTATTACCAACTCTTGGGAATACTTTCACGATTGTTCATTTTGCACAATTAATGGAGAGAAAGAAAAGCAGAGAGAAAATGTTTCCACCCCTTTATCCATGATTTGCTTACATTAAAACAATAATAGAATCAATAAATTAATTTAGCTTAGTTTAGTGATACAGCATGAAACATAGAAATATAGAAAATAGGTGCAGGAGTAGGCCAGTTGGCACTTCGAGCCAGCATCCCCATTCAATATGATCATGGCTGATCATCCAAAATCAGTACCCCGTTCCTGTTTTCTCCCCATATCCCTTGATTCCGTTAGCCCTAAGAGCTATATCTAATTGTCTCTTGAAAACATCCAGTGAATTGGCTTTCACTGCCTTCCATGGCAGAGAATTCTGCAGATTCACAACTCTCTGGGTGAAAAAGAGTTTCCTCAGCTCAGTCATAAATGGCCTACGCCTTATTCTTAAACTGTGAGCCCTAGTTCTGGACTCCCCCAACATCAGGAACATTTTTCCTGCATCTAGCCTGTCCAATCCCTTGAGATTTTTATATGTTTCTATAAGATCCCCACATCCTAAATTCCAGTGAATATAAGCCCAGACGATTCATTCTTTCATCATATGCCAGTCCCGCCATCCCAGGATTAACCTGGTGAACCTACGCTGCACTACTTCAATAGCAAGAATGTCCTTCTTCAAATTAGGAGACAATAAACTGCACACAATACTCCAGGTGTGGTCTCACCGGGGCCCTGCACAACTGCAGAAGGACCTCCTTTTATACGTTTTTAGGACCTCAATTTTGTACGTTTCTATAAGATCTATATGGCGTATATGGCGTCAATGGGAGGGAGGTCGGTTTAAAAACAGGCCCTTCGGTCCACTGAGGCCATGCCGACCAGTGATCCTCGCACATTATCACTATCGTACACACACTAGGGATAATTTACAATTTTGCCAAAGCCAAATGACCTACCAACCTGTACCTCTTTCCAATGTGGGAGGAAACAGGAGCTTGATCACGGGTCACGGGGAGAACATACAAATTCCGTACAGCCAGCACCCGTAGTCAGGATCGAACCCGGGTCCCTGACGCCATAAGACAGCAACTCTACTGCTGTACCACAGTCTGTGCCATAATCTTTACATTATGACAGAGAATGAAAATCCTATCTGGTAAATGATTACAGGTGTTACACTTCCAAAGACATGCTGCGAAATATTTCTTCCCTACATACCTGTGAACGAAATCATGAATTTCAATTTGTTTCCCTGAAGGAAGTTCTGTTTTTATGTATTCTGCTATCAGATACGTGTTAATCCGACAGCCCATATTATTTATCGTGTTGGTGAAATATAATGGTGTGCCTCCAAGTTTGTAGATTAAATATGTCCTGCCTTCAAAAACACCCTTGCCTGTGTCCACCTATTACCTGCCACGCATGTCTGGCCTCTCCTCTCCCCCAGCTCCCTCTCTACCCCTACAATCAGTCTGTAGGAGGGTCCCGCCCCGAAACATCACCAATCCATGTTAACCAGAGATGCTGCCTGAACCGTTGAGTTACTCCAGCACTTTGTGTCCTTTTGTATCCTACCATCATTAGTGTGAGGGACAGAATTATTAGGTATAAATTTTTCCTCTCACCTCAGTTTTAAATGGTCTCCCCTTTATTCTTAGACTGTGTCCCCTGGTTCTGGACTCCCTCAACATTGGGAACATTTTTCCTGCATCTAGCTAGTCTAGTCCTTTTATAATTTAATACGTCTCTATAAGATCCCCTCTCATCCTTCTAAACTCCATTGAATACAAACCTAGTCTTTCCAATCTTTCGTCATATGACAATCCCTCCATCCCAGGGATTAACCTCGTGAACCTATGCTTGCACTGCCTCAATAGCAAGGACATTCTTCCTCAAATTAGGAGACCAAAACTGCACACAATACTCCAGTTGTGGTGTCACCAGGGCCCTGTACAAATGCAGAAGGACTTCTTTGCTTCTCTGGTTATGAAGGCCAACATGCCATTAGCTTTCTTCACTGCCTGCTGCACCTGCAAGCTTTTGCAAGAGGAAGAGGAGGAAAAAAGCTGGGAGTATGAATTACTTAACAGCAAACCCTGGATGCTGGTTTAAACAATCTCCTTATCAGAATAATTGCAAATGGAGCCTAACTCTTTGAGATTGACAATAAACAACCAGACATTGAAATAATGAATAGGCGCTGATCTGGAAACCGATAGGAAAGCACCATTAGACACTTCATCACCAAATCAACATCGTTTGGCCACAAGTCTCTTCGGGAAGTAAATTCATCCGGCAAACTAAACAGCCCACAAAATAAATAGGAAAAAAAAAACAATCTCTACTGTCCAGGGTTTTACTTTTTTTTAAATTTGAAAACCATTTTAATCAGTCCTGTGCACTTCAAATGGTAGGCATTCACACTGATTACATCTAAGAACAAGGTTTTCATAAGCCTGAGGAGAAGCGTGTGAATCACAGGGTAAACATTAACCATCGGCAGCGATGTGCTGCTTCAACCCTTCTGAGGAGATCGACTTCAATGCCAACTGTTCAACTCAAGACGTAATTGTTGATAAGAGCAGGTTTGTGGATGCTGAAGTTCCTGTGAATGCTCGGGCAATGTCTGCAGTGCTATTATTGTTCCACGCAGATTGATTTTCAGATGTTCGTTCCGCAGTGACAGCACGAGGCGCTCGTTTCTACAAGACTATGCACAATTTAGCCAAAGACATTTATCCTGTAAATACAAAAGACAATCAGCATAACGCATTTGTGATTAATTTATTTTTCAAATAAGAATTCAATTGCGGAGACCGTTGAAATTGCCAAAAGTGCATTTTAGCCTCTGATGTGAGTGACCTCACCATGATTCTGCCTTCTTTTCTAAAACCAAATTGTAATTGTAATATTTGTACATCCTGTGCGGATATATTCTAACTTTCCCTGTGGTGTGGGCGGTGAGGTATTGTTTCAAGAAAGCGCAAAGGGAGAGAGTAGTTATTCCTCTTTGCTCCACTTTGAATCACCCTGGCACTACATGCTGACTCTGCAGTACACCAAGGCCTGAATTCTGGTGATTGCGCAGAAACCTATCAACAGAAAAGCGAATGCTTTTTTTTTGGGGTGGGTGGGTAGGGTGGGGGAGGGGAGTTGGGCTGAGGTTAGGGGTCATCAGTGGGCATTACACCGGCCCAGTGTCATGAGCCGACACTGGTTAGTTAAGTTTAGTTTAGAGATACAACACGTAAGCCGGCTCTTCAGCCCAACGAGTCCGTGCCGACCAGCAATCCCTTGTTCTCATTGAGGCTATTAATGTAGGGTTTACGATGGTTGGCATGAACAGGGTGGGATAAAGGACCTATTTTCTGTGCTATAAGTCTTGAGGCCTGTGATGAGCGATATGCCTCAGAGATTGGCATTGAGCCCATTGCTGTTTGTGGTTGATATCGACAATCTGTATGAGAATGAACAAGACGTGATTGGTAAGTTTGTCGATGGCATTGAAATGGAAGTTTTCGTGGATAGTGCAGATGTTATCAAATTTATGTCATCAAATGTTATCAAAAAAAGGCTCTTGATCAGCTGGGCAAGTGGGCTGAAGAATGCCTAATGGATTTGAATGCAGATACGTGCGAGGTGTTGAACTTTGGGAAGTCAAACCAAAGTCACATGTGTGGTAGGGCCCTGGGGAGTGTTGTAGAGTAGACAGATCTAGGAGTACAGGTACATAGTCCCCTGAAATTAGTATCACAGGTAGATAAGTTAGTAAAGAAGGTTTTTGGTACATTAGCCTTCATCAGTCAGGGTGTTGAATATAGATGTTGGGATATTTTGTTACCGATGCATAAGACAATACTTAGAGATTTGTGTTCAGTTTTGGTCAACTTGCTATTGGAAGGATGTTATTAAGCTGGAAAAATCTTTGATTGCTTTTGAAGATCTTCCTTAGATCTTGCTCTACAATGGAACCTATGTCTTGCTCTACAATGGAACCTATTGTCTTATCCAACTTACAAATTGTACGTCTCCCTTTAAAATATGAATTTCTCACCAATGTCCAGATCAATACTCTTCCCTTGATCTGAATTGCTAAAACAGATTATTTGGTTACAGTCATCATGCTTCTTGTGGGAGATTACTATGTGCAAACTAGCTGTATCCCATGCAGCAAATATTCTTCAGAAAATGGTCTCCATTACAGCACATTGAAGTGTGAGGGTCTTAAAAATACCATCTGAATATCAGTCTTTCTTTTTCATGAAGAACCTTTTAATGCAACTTGAAATCCCATCATAAACTTAGATCATTTTTTAAACTGGATAAATATATCAAGTAAGAAACAGAAGCTAAAGGAAGCCATTCAGTTCCTTGCAGTTAATCCAACTTTTTAGCTGAGCTCCACTTCACTAAACCCACATCTCTTGATTCCTTTAATCTCCAAAGATCTACTGACTTCTGGCTTGAATACACTTAGTGACCTAGCCCCATCATCCTTCCAGCTGCAGAATTGAAGTCCCGGTGAATAGGTTTTCTCTCATCTCTGTCCTGAACAGCCAACCCATAATGATGGATCAAAGAGGTACGGTTTCCATGAAATAATTGGAAAGATATATGGATTCAGCAAGATGTCTTTATAATGCTGTCGGGCAAGTGAAATGCCGTAAACTTATACAGAGATACAGTTTTGTTCAGTTTAGAGATATAGCGCGGAAACAGGCCATTCGGCACACCGAGTCCACGCCGACCAGCAATCCCCGCATATTAACACTATCCTATAGACACTGGGGACAATTTTTACATTTACCAAGCCAATTTACCTGTACGTTTTTGGAGTGTGGGAGGAAACCGAAGATCTCGGAGAAAACCCAGGCGGCCACAAGGAGAACATACAAACTCGTAGCATCTGTAGTCTGAATCGAACCCAGGTCTCCGGCGCTGCAAGCACTGTAAGGCAGCGACTCTACCCCTGTGCCACCGTGCTGCCCCATCTCAGCATGAAACCACTACAGACTTTGCAATACTATGGTTGCTTGGGGGATCTTTGATTTTTGCACTCTCACGGTCTACTTTGCTTAGAAAAATTGATAATTTATTGTATATTTAGACTTTAGAGATACAGCAGGCCCTTCACCCCACAGAGTCCGTGCCAACCAGCAATCACCCCGTGCACTATTTTACCCATGCCTCTTATGAAGATAAAGTGGGAATATAGAAGTTCGGAACGACCAGTTGATCCATCCTTCTGTACTCTGTTATTCGGTTCTTGTTAAATGGGATTAATGACATTCACAGTTGTTAAAATTGTGAATAAAATGATCTTGGGCTAACGTGCTGAGCATTCAAATGATTATTATCATACTACAGGCCCAAGGGCAATTTACAGCACCTTTTTTTTTAAACTATATAAATAAGATGTTGCATAACTGCAGTCTGTGGGTATTGAATTGTAAAATAAATTGTCTGATGATACTGGATCTCAGATTAATGGATTTAATTGGCTCCATAAAGCATTGGTGCCAGATTGACTGTTCAATTTATACAGAATTTATATAATAGTGTTTAGGGATGCAACAATGGACCACTTTACTTCACAAACCTCAAGGGTGAATCAGTGCAGAGATAGAACTCCAGTAATTTATTTTCCAGCCCAAACCATGAAAATGCAATCCAAACATGTCACGGCTTCATAGAAATTTATTCATTCAAAATTTTAATTTTATCTGACTGTAACAAGACGAATCTTTGCGTTAAATGGGGAGGCAAAAATTAGTTAGCTATTCAAATTAATAGGGTGTGCCATTCTTTGGTAATGAGCCATCTATTCACAGGGAAGAAATAAGGGCCCCATATCTGCAGAAGGATATGCTGGCCTTTGAGAGGTTCCAGAGGAGGTTTACAAGAATGAGTGGGTTAACATGTGATGAGCGGTTTGACGGCACTGGGCCTGTACTCGCTGGAGTTTAGAAGAATGAGGGGAGACCTCATTGAAACGTACCGAATAGTGAAAGGCTTGGATAGACTGGATGTGGAGAGGATGTTTCCACTAGTGGGAGAGTCTATGACCAGAGGTCATAGCCTCAGAAGATAAGGAGCTTCCTTTAGGAAGAAGACGAAGATAAATTCCTTTATCAAGAGGGTGGTGAATCTGTGGAATCCTTTGCCACCGAAGGCTGTGGAGGCCAAGTCTAATGGATATTTCTAAGGCAGAGATAGATAGATTCTTGATTAGTATGGTGTCAGGGGTAATGGGGAGAAAGCAGGAGAATGGGTTAGGAGGGAGTGATAAATCAGCCATGATTGAATGGCGGAGTAAACCTGATGGGCTAAATGACCTAATTCTGCTCCTATCACTTTTGACCGTATGACATTATATGTCCACATTCCTCAGGTGTGCAGTTCAGGTGCACAAAGTTACTCAGTTCTACTTAGATTTCGAGTTTGTAAATGATGATGTTCACCTACTCTAGGCAAGAGACTCTGTGCATTTTTCCTGAACTATTCCTCTCATGATTTGGTACACCTCTATAAGATCACCGCTCAATCTCCTACGCTCCAAAAAGCAGGAGTCCTATCCTGCTCAACCTCTCCTTGCAGCTCAGGCTCTTGAATCCTGGCAACATTCTCATAAATCTTCTCTGCACCCTTTCCAGCTTGACAACATCTTTCCTATAACATGGTGGCCAAAACTGAACACAGTACTCTAAATGCGGCCTCACCAACTGCATCATGACCTCCCAATTTCTATGTTCATCTTCTGTTAAGGCCTACATAGTTTACTTTGAGTTTTATGTTGGGTCCTTGGGGGATGTTCACCTGGAGAAGACCAACAAAGTTCACCGTTTAGAGGCAGCCATCGTAAATGATCATAAAGTTGTCACAGTTAACCTCTGTGATTTTATCATTTGGGGTTGGACACGTTAGAGGCAGGAAACATGTTCCCAATGTTGGGGGAGTCCAGAACAAGGGGCCACAGTTTAAGAATAAGGGGTAGGCCATTTAGAACTGAGATGAGGAAAAACTTTTTCAGTCAGAGAGTTGTGAATCTGTGGAATTCTCTACCTCAGAAGGCAGTGCAGGCCAATTCTCTGAATGCATTCAAGAGAGAGCTAGATAGAGCTCTTAAGGATAGCAGAGTCAAGCGGTATGGGGAGAAGGCAGGAACGGGGTACTGATTAAGAATGATCAGCCATGATCACGTTGAATGGCGTTGCTGGCTCGAAGGGCCGAATGGCCTCCTCCTGCACCTATTGTCTATTGTCTATTGTCTATTGAGGAACTTGGTTCCCTAAAACATGGCATTCTTGGGGATTCAAAAATACAATACTTTTGTGGCCAGGATACAAAAACTGCGTTAAATGTCTGCAGTTATGGATGTTGCAATCTAACCCAACAGTGATCAGCCAGCTTTGTAACTCAGTCCGGAATTAGATGCAATCCTGTGATTCAACTGAACAAATTTGTTCCTAATTCCATTAGATTTGCTGTGGAACTGATCCATAACCACAACATAAACAATCACTGTTTTTGGTTCGAACCACAGACTGCAGCCATACATCTGGAATTCAAGTATTTATATTGTCAATAATAATGGAGATTTACAGCAGAGATGAGACCTTTTGACCCATTATTTCCATGTTGGCCAAAAACAATCATTTGGCTAATTCCCGTTACCAGCCCTTGACCCTGCAGTTTATGCTCTTCATGTACATTCATTTAATGTGCTAAGGATTTCTGCTTCCGCCTCATCAACAGTTGCACCAAATAAATTATTTTCTCGAGAGTGAAAAGCAAGTGCTGGATGAGCCCAACGGTCAGGCAGCATCCGTGGAGAGATTTATTCCAGCTCAATATTCCGGCATCTGCAGTTTCTCGTGTCTCCAACTTCTTTCCACAGTCCTTCTCATAACATTCTGTAGATTATTTTAAAATTATGCCTCCTTATTACTGACCTCTCTGTTAAAAGAAATTGATCCTTTCTGTTACCTTTGTCTGGGCATAAAAACATAGAAAATAGGTGCAGGAGTAGGCCAATTGGCCCTTCGAGCCAGCACTGCCATTCAATATGATCATGGCTGATCATCCACGATCAGTACCCCGTTCCCACTTTCGCCCCATACCCCTTGATTCCGTCAGCCCTAAGAGCTATATCCAACTCTCTCTTGAATACATCCGTGCATCTCTTGATTGTATACATCTCAATATGTCCTTGGAACAATGGTAACCAAGTACCTGTGTAACACTGGGACACTTCGCATTTTCATCTCCTTCCCCAGATGTGCTTGAGGATTTGATTGCAACTCTCTCCTTCTGTCTGGCGTGAAAGACCTAATGTAGAGTTATTTGTTAAGTGCTGTTGGAATTTTGATCCCAACGCTGTCGGCATGGACTCGGTGGGCCGAAGGGTGTTTTTCCAAACGTATCTCTAAAGTCCAAAGAATGCTATTTCATGGTCGCCATTACACATTGTAATCACAAGAATATTTCTTCTTCAATTTTTCTGTTTAGTTTAGTTTAGTGTAGACAATAGACAATAGACAATAGGTGCAGGAGTAGGCCATTCAGCCCTTCGAGCCAGCACCGCCATTCAATGCGATCATGGCTGATCACTCTCAATCAGTACCCCGTTCCTGCCTTCTCCCCATACCCCCTCACTCCGCTATCCTTAAGAGCTCTATCCAGTTCTCTCTTGAAAGCATCCAACGAACTGGCCTCCACTGCCTTCTGAGGCAGAGAATTCCACACCTTCACCACTCTCTGACTGAAAAAGTTCTTCCTCATCTCCGTTCTAAATGGCCTACCCCTTATTCTTAAACTGTGGCCCCTTGTTCTGGACTCCCCCAACATTGGGAACATGTTTCCTGCCTCTAATGTGTCCAATCCCCTAATTATCTTATATGTTTCAATAAGATCCCCCCTCATCCTTCTAAATTCCAGTGTATACAAGCCCAATCGCTCCAGCCTTTCAACATACGACAGTCCCGCCATATCCTTCCTCAAATTTGGAGACCAAAACTGCACACAGTACTCCAGGTGCGGTCTCACCAGGGCCCGGTACAACTGTAGAAGGACCTCTTTGCTCCTATACTCAACTCCTCTTGTTATGCAGGCCAACATTCCATTGGTTTTCTTCACTGCCTGCTGTACCTGCTGTAGAGATACTGTGCAGAAGCAGGCCCTTCAGCCCACCGAGTCTGCGCCAACCACCGATACCCATACATTAGCACGGCCCTGCACAAATGAGGGACAATTTACAATTATTCCAAGCCAATTAACCTACAAACCTGTGTATCTTTGGAGTGTTGGAGGAAACCTGAGCACCCAGAGAAAACCCACGCGGTCACAGGGAGGATGTACAAACTCCATACAGACAGCACCCTCGTGTCGGGATCAAACTCTGGATTCCAGCGCTGTAAGGGAGAAACTCCAATGCTGTGCCACTGTGCTACCCTATAATTTTGCCAAATAATTTCTGATATTCAACAATGTACGAATGCCTGGAAGGTGGATAGGTTCATGGCCCTTTTTATTTTAACCTAATTCATGCACAAGAACAAAATTAATCCCAGCTTTTTTTTTTCCCCCAACGATCAGAAGGATGAGAGGAGATCTTATCGAAACGTATAAGATTATTAAGGGGTTAGACACGTTAGAGGCAGGAAACATGTTCCCAATGTTGGGGGAGTCCAAAACAAGGGGCCACAGTTTAAGAATAAGGGGTAGGCCATTTAGAACTGAGATGAGGAAAAACTTTTTCAGTCAGAGACTTGTGAATCTGTGGAATTCTCTGCCTCAGAAGGCAGTAGAGGCCAATTCTCTGAATGCATTCAAGAGAGAGCTGGATAGAGCTCTTAAGGATAGCGGAGTCAGGGGGTATGGGGAGAAGGCAGGAACGGGGTACTGATTGAGAATGATCAGCCATGATCACATTGAATGTCGGTGCTGGCTCGAAGGGCCGAATGGCCTCCTCCTGCACCTATTGTCTATTGTCTATTGTCTATCATTCCCAACTGAAATAGCTCGCCAGAAAATTGCATCAGGCACTTCAGTATCTAGACTTCAGGTATATAGATTTCCCCAACATACCCCCTTGAATATAAAATACTCTTATGAATAAAATTAATCAAATAATAATTACATTTTATTGAAAATATTCTGAGAAACTTTAAAGATCTCAGTTATCTGGATGGGCTTCAATATATTCATGAACCAACTCTCTAACATTCCATTCCACCTCTCACCCGTACAACCGATCCACTAATCTAGTCGTGGATCACCCAAATATAGTTTGACAGAGCCAAGGGTAATTAAAGGTATCACAAAATGCTGGAGTAACTCAGCAGGTCAGGCAGCATCTCGGAGAGAGGGAATGGGTGACGTTTCGGGTCGAGACCCTTCTTCAGACTGATTCAATGTTGTCTGCTGAATCTTCCAAGTCGTGACAGCATTTACCATAAAGGATGGGGTAGGGGGGATGGAGTGGGTGAGTGGGGGGAGGAGGGGGGGATAAGGGGGATTGAGTGTGGAGGGGGTGAGGGTGCTAGACCAATACAGGAGAGGCTTTGGGTCCACGGCTCGCTCTGGCTGCAGCACTGGTGCCATGGGGCAGAGGTGAGTGGCACCCTCTCCCCTTCCCTGTCCCCCCCCTATGATGAACGGGCCAAACGAGTCCACTTGGTCTAGTTTACAATAAAGATCTCATTTGTGGAGATAGATACGAAATGCTGGAGTAACTCAGCGGGTCAGGCAGTATAGGTGACGTTTCAGGTCGAGACCTTCCATCAGACTATTTTTGGACATCATAGGTTGAGCTTATAGGACTTGGTATTACAACCCCTACTGTAATCGGCACCTTCTTAATCTCTTGAGTGGGGGTAGGGGTAAAGACTTCATTGGGGTCATCAGGTGGGCACCCTCCTTCCTTGGTGTTTCGTTGATAGGCCCACGACACCTCCAGAGGGCTCAACAGCGATACCTGGCGTCCCAGGTGCGCTCCCCTCCGTTTTTACCCCTCTTGCTGGTCATTTTGCAGCCCAGTTGGAGTCCTTCCTCTTCAGCCACAGCCATTTGCTGCTTTGCTCGGCAGCCTCTGACAGCGACCTGGCGGCTTGCCGGAAGGCCTGTCCTCGGACTCCCATTCCCTTCAGGAGTCTGCTTGTTGACATGGCTACAAACCCTCTACAACCAACCTCTACAGGGAGCACCTGGGCACGCCAGCCGCGTTGTTTTGCCTCGGCTGCTAAGTCTGAATACTTCAGGCATTTCCGTTCATGAGCTTCACCAACTGCAGCCTCCCAAGGCACAGTTAACTCCACGATGTACAGGGACTTCTGTGAGGTTGACCACAAGATCAGGTCCGGCCTGAGATTAGCTGTGATGTTTCGGGTCGAGACCCTTCATCAGACTATTTTTGGAACATCATAAAATAAACAATGTTTTCTTAACAATGATTTCCAGCCCAGTTTTAAAACAAAGTCTCTCGATAGTTATTTAGTTTAACATGCCCTCGTGAAGATCACCGAGGAGCTGTGTCGTCAGTGAAGGTTAGACTCGTACATGTTTTACTGCCAATAGCGAAGTAAAAAACACACCTCTATCCCATCTGTGGAACATAATAAAGTGTCCATAACTATCGTGAATAAAATATGAGAAAGCGAGTCTTTCTACTTAAATCCATTCAATGGCAATGGGCTCAATTTCAGTTTTATTGCCTTCGATTGTAGTGGTTAAGTTTGAAGATATGTCCTTGATGAGGTCATTAAAACAATTATTAATTCCCATGTGAGCCAGAGCTTTAATAATTAATGTATCCATGCAGCAGAGCGTGTTGAACACAGCCTGGTCCATCACATGCACAGCCTCTCCGCCATTGAAAGTTCAGTTCCGTTCAGTATAATTTATTGTCACGTGTGCCGAGGTACAGTGAAAAGCTTTTTGTTGCCTGCTAACCAGTCAGCAGGAAGACAATACATGATTACAATCAATCCATTTACAGTGCAAATGTTGCTTGCAGGAACGCAGATTTAAGAGTGCGGAGCGATTGTAATGTGTTTGTAGATCTGCTTCTGTGGCTGGCACACAATTAGTTGCCGTGTTGGGCGCCATCTTGGAAGCCACTGCATCTACATGATGCATTGCCTCAAGATGGCGGCATCTATCATCGAGGATCCCCACCATCCAGGTCATGCCCTCTTCACACTATTGCTGCCAGGCAGGAGGTACAGAAGCCTGAAGCTCCACACCACCAGGCTCAGGAACAATGACTTTCCTACATCCAGCACGTTCTTGAATTGACGTGCATAGTCCATTTCTACCTCTGCAATGGAGCATTACAAGCCATCTCTTGCATTAACAGAACTTGGTTTGATTGTGTTTTGTTTATTAATGTCTCGTTTCTGCATGGCTATTTATTTTCAGTATATAGGAAATAGTCACGGTGACCAGACAAGATGAAGGTTTATAGCACTACCTTGAATGGAATCTATAATAAATCAGAGTCACAGAGAGTCACACAGGCATATAGCATGGAAACAGGCCAATCGGCACAATTTGTCCATTTTGACTGAGATTCTCCATCTACACTAGCCCCATACTCACATTTGGGGCATATTTTTTAAATCATTGGTATCACAAAATGCTGGAGTAACTCAACAGGTCAGGCAGCATCTTGGAGAGAAGGAATGGGTGACGTTTCGGGTCGAGACCCTTCTTCAGACTGGCCTAAATTTATGAAATAACGATTTAAAGAATTAAATCATTAATTCTTTAAATGACAAGACTTTAAATCTCTTGTCATTATGTATAACGACCTCAGATTCTTTTCAAAGGCTTTTTAATTTAAAGATCACTGCGCTACTCCATAAAGACACTTAACATTAAATTTCACATTTAAAAAGCACCAGTTCATGTGTTTTTGTTAATCAAAACCCATGATTTTTCATGCTTATATTGAGAACATAGAAAAGTACAGCACAGGAACAGGCCCTTCGGCCCAGAACTCTGTGCAGAAAATGATGCCAAGATAAACTAATCTCATCTACCTCCACGTAATCCATATCTCTCCATTCCCCCGAAGGCACGATTCAAAGACCTCTCAGTTCCAGATGAAGACAGTAAAATAATAAGTCTACTCAATGAACTGAGATGAATCAGATTTGAGAATTAATACACAGCTTTATGTAAAAGCTTGGGAAGGGATTTGTGGTACCTTGATATAGCATGTGGAGTAAAGCTCTTGAATTTTTAATTGCATTGTCACTAGCACTACAACACATGTAATGAAATCAGCTACGTGATGGGTCTTCTCTTGAATTCCTTCAAGATCTAATTAAAAATTTCATCAAACAGTCCCAAGCTTTATTGACCCAGAGGAATTAAAGGCAGCACAGCCATTAAACGAATAAACCATAAATAGAAAACAGGATTCCAGTTGATATCGGTCAAATGCTAACATTTGCATTATATCTTGTTACAGCTGGTGGCTTGGATCAGCATTTTATCTGGCGGATTAAGTTCTACATAAGCCAAAAGGTTTTACATTTCTGTGACAATTCCAGGAATCTTGGTTATATTGGGCACAGTTTTCAATGGCAGCTAACTGCATGTATCAAGAGATATCAAGCAATCCCTTTCCCTTTAAACCATAAGCCACAGTTGGAATAGATTGGGCAAATTCCCAGAGTAGGGGAATTGAGCGCCAGGGGACATAGGTTTAAGGTGAGGGGGGAAAAGGTTCATGGAAACCTGAGGGGTAACTCTTTACATGGCGGAGTCCATGATTAAATGGTGGAGTAGACTTGATGGGCCAAATGGCCTAATATTTCTCCTATCACTTATTACAAAGGGTGGTGGGTGTATGGAACAAGCTCTGGAGGAGGTAGTTGAGGCAGGAACTATCGCAACGTTTAAGAAACAATTAGACAGGTACATGGATTGGGCAGGTTTAGAGGAAAATGGGCAGGTGGGACTAGTGTAGATGGGGCATATTGGCCGGTGTGGGCAAGTTGGGCCAAAGGGCCTCATTCCACGCAGTATCACTATGACTATTTTAATGGATAGAAAGACTGAGGCTTTATTGAACCAATATTCCCATGCATGGGTGACTGGTGAGGATCCAAATGCAACATAACAGCTGTTGTGTTTAATTCAACAAAAGGTTTATTGCTACAAAATAGTTGAATGGAGAAGATGAAGTTCCAGTGGCCACGTTTGTCTTTCAGATCAACAGACTAGGCGTACAGTCACTGCACAGATACATAAATTATACATCCAATACATTGGTCTTTATTTTTGATAGCAAAGGTTTAACAAGTTTTGTTTAAAGCACCAAAATAGAGAGATCATTGAACCATTGATTAGTGCACATTCTGGCCTGGGGCTCTCATTTGCCCAGATGTAGCACGCTCAGTGAGAAATGTACAAATGTTACCCTTGTTCCAGGAGTATGGAACTTAAAAATGACACTGAAAAGTTAGCGTGAGAAGATATCCATCACTTCATTGCCATTGTGTTCATCTTCCCAAGGCCTTGTTCAGCCTGATATTAAACTATCGCAGATCAGAATCAACATGATCCTCCTCACTGACCATCAACATAGGTACCCCTCAAGGAACATCACTTCTTTACCAACGTATCCAACTTCTGGAGGCCTTGATCAGCTTGATACCAAAGGAGCATTGACTTCCTCACCATATATATATATATATATATACGTACGTACACACAGAAAAAAACAACAATAATAGTGCAATAATAACAATAATAGTCTATGTAGTTCATAGCTTATTTGAGGTTGTAGTGTTTAATAGCCTAATGGCTGTAGGAAGAAGCTGTTCCTGAACCAGGACATTGCAATTTTCAGGCTCCTGTGTGTGTGTGTACCTAATGGCAGTGGTGAAATGAGTTTGTGGCCAGGGCCGTGTGGGTCTCTCTGGAGAGAGAGATAGAACATCTGGTTGAGTGGTGCCACAGCAACCTCTCACCCAATTAATAGGAAGTAATCATTGACTTCAATAGACAATAGACATAGAAACATAGAAACATAGAAAATAGGTGCAGGAGTAGACCATTCGGCCCTTCGAGCCTGCACCGCCATTCAATATGATCATGGCTGATCATTCAGCTCAGTAGCCTGTACCTGCCTTCTCTCCATACCCCCTTTTTAAAAAATTTTTTATTTATTTTTTAAACATAGAAAATAGGTGCAGGAGTAGGCCATTCAGCCCTTCGAGCTAGCACCGCCATTCAATGTGATCATGGCTGATCATTCTCAATCAGTACCCCCTTCAGAAAGGGGGAGGGTGGGAGAACATGTGCCAGTTTTCATTGGTAACTTAGCAGTGGAGAGAGTTGGCAGCATCCAATTTTTGGGGGCATTAACATCTCAGATGACCTACCCTGGGCTGCATATATCAAAAGATATCAAGTAGTCCTTTTCCCTTTTATCAAGCCACAGTTGGAATAGGTCGGGTAAATACACAGAGTCTTCTACCCAGAGTAGGGGAATTGAGAACCAGAGGAGATGGGGAAAGACTGAATGAGAACCTGCGGAGTAAGTCTTTGCGCAAAGGGTGGTGGGTGTATAGAACAAGCTGCTGGAGGAGGTAGTTGAGGCAGGTACTGTCGCAATGTTTGTCATTTCACCAAATACTTTAAGAAACATTGTAATTATTTGTAGCGGTAAAGTTGCTGCCTTACAGCTCCAAAGACGCAAGTTCGATCCTGACTGTGGGTGCTATCTGTAAGAAGTTTGTACGTTCTCCCTCTGACTGAATGGGTTTCCTCTGGGTGCTTCGATTTCCTCCCACATCCCAAAGACGTATGGGTTTCTTGATTAATTGGCCTCTGTAAATTGTGAATTGAACTTAGCATGTAGAATATTGCTAGTGTATGGGGTGATTGCTGGTCGGCATGGACTCGGTGGGCCGAAGGGCCTGTTTCCATGCTGTATCTCTAAAGTCTAAAGTTTAATGTAGATGCCCAGTAGAAAGTATCCTGATTGATAGACAATAGACAATAGGAGCAGGAGGAGGCCATTCGGCCCTTCGAGCCAGCACCGCCATTCAATGTGATCATGGCTGATCATTCTCAATCAGTACCCCGTTCCTGCCTTCTCCCCATACCCCCTGACTCCGCTATCCTTAAGAGCTCTATCTAGCTCTCTCTTGAATGCATTCAGAGAATTGGCCTCCACTGCCTTCTGAGGCAGAGAATTCCACAGATTCACAAGATGGCACCATGGTGACATTCCAAAGCAGAAACAGTCCTGATCAAGATAATGTGCATTTCTTGAGTGTCTTTGCAGTTACTGGCAACATTTCCATCTCAATTTTACAATTTTGGGAGGTCAATGGACAAATTATTCATCCACAAAGCAATTAGGCCACGATATTGAGATAATACCAATGGTTTGGCTTTGAGGTACCGTGCTTTGCGTATTCTGCACAGAAGCAGTGCGTACATTTGTGGTGCAGGCACCATATAGGGAAAGTGGTGGCTCACACATCTTTCATATTTGTAGGCAAACAGAGCGGGCACACCTTGGTGTCAATGGCAGTACCAAGCTGCTTTGATGTCAATTGTGATGTTGGACCAAGTATTTATCTTGTATTCCAGGGCCACACATTTATTGACCGGAAGGTACATCACCCTAACAGTAGGCAATTTGATAGGAAAGTTGATATTCCCGATACTTTGACCTGCCCCTCCGAGCTTTCTTTCCCAATCTCCTCCTAGAATCGGTCTGAAGAAGGGGCCCAGCCCAATAAGTTATATATCCGTGTTCTCCGGAGATGCTGCCTGAAGCACTGTGTTACTCCAGCACCGTGTGTCTTATTTTGTAAACCAGAATCTGCAGGTTCCTTGTTTCTACCCAGTTAGCAATGCTACTTACACACACACTCACGTACATGACCATATTTACCAAAGGCATTTAGGGAATGCTTCACTATTGGCCTTGAGGGTATGGAGCGGTGAAGGAAAAAAACTGCAGATGCTGGTTTAAATCGAAGGTAGACACAAAATGCTGGAGTAACTCAGCGGGTCAGGCAGCATCTCAGGAGAGAAGTTGACGTTGACATAGAGAGGGTGACGTTTCGGGTTGAGACCCTTCTTCAGACTGGTGTCAGGGGAGGGGGCGGGACAAAGATAGGATGTAGTAGGGGACAGGAAGACTTGTGGCAGAACTGGGAAGGGGGTGGGGAAAGAGAGGGGCAGAGGAACTATCTTGCATGTACCTTAGGTGTTGAGAGAGATATACCAAGGACAGTGCCAACTGTGACCGCAATGGTGGGATTTCTCATTGGTTGGAACAGAGGTGCTTTTGCTGGTAGGTGTTAAAGATTTGGTGGTGAATAATCTCCACCGAGATCTTTTCAGCCTAATACCGGCTGGTCAGCTTGCAATTTGCAGCACAACATTAGATCAAGGAGATCACAGCCAGTACCTGCTCCACTCACGCCTTTCAGCCTTGACAAAGAGCAGCAGGCTACGGGGCTACATGGATTTGCCAGGCTTTTGATCGACTGGGTAATTCAGGATGCTGCAGACTGCGTGTGTTTGTCATGTCGAGAGCAGCATGTGAAAATCCTGAGAGGCGAGGCAACCGCAAATGATTCACCCCTGAGGTGGGCATTTGTGACTCCAGACTTTATTGGCCAAAAAAGAAAATCCAAACCAAATAACAAAAAATAATACATTCACAATTATCTTACTCAATATCAGTCAGTAAGCTCCAGAAACCAGTTTCATGCATTAAATAATTCAAGACATTTTGATGGTGAAAAAGAACAAATCCAATTATTACCTATTTTGAAAGGTTGAAAAGTACGATTGTAGAGCTCACAAAAAGCTGGACTAACTCAGCGGGACAGACAGCATCTCTGGAGAGAAGGAATAGGTGACGTTTCGGGTCGAGACCCTTCTTCAGACCCAGTCGACCCGAAACATCACCCATTCCTTCTCCCCAGAGATGCTGCCTGTCCCGCTGAGTTACTCCAACTTTTGGTGTCTATCTTTGGTTTAAACCACCAACTGCGGTTCCTTCATACATTTTTGTAGAGCTCGGTTGAATTGAGTAAGTACACACCTCTGCAACAGTACAAGTTATCATAAGGGTTTTTGTCTGGAGTTATTGCGTTATTACTCCTGAATTTCTTTGTGGAACTCATGGTAACGCTGCATAATTTACACAGAGGATAATATGTCAAGAATCAATTGAAGTCCCCAGTAGGTCAGGCCATATTTAGATTCCAGAAGATTTTGATTCTCTTTTTCCAATACTTCTCTTCAGATAATACACTTGAGAAATTATAATGCCTTTTTAAACAAAAATCATTATCCTTTGATGATGATAATGTGCTTGTCAGTTTGAAGCTGCCTTCTACAATTTCAGATAGAATTTAGAGCTCTTGTTTGAGTTAAGTTTAATTTCAGTTCTCACTAAAGCCCCAAAACAGATTTTTTTTTTAATGGAGTTTACTTTAAGCATCACAAATTTTTGAATTCTCATTTGTATTTTTGTGAAGCTCAATCAAATAATATTAAAAAAAATAGTAATTAAAAAAAATAAAAATTAAAGAAAATTTGGTATGCAGTTTCAGAAAGCTGCTATAGTGGCATCGCGCGAATTGGGAAAATCCAGATGTCTTTCAATTGAATTAGTTTCAACATATCGATGTTTAGACTTCCGATCGGCATCTGATCAACTTAAAATTTCATTTCTAATGTCAATAAAGGCTGAGCACGTATAAGGAGCCAACACTTCATCTTCCTTCTACACAGAGTACAGTTTTCTGAATATAGCAATGACTTCGGTAGTAGTTCCATAAGAATTACAAATTCACATTTCTGACAGACATCGTTGATCCCTTTCCTGCTATTTCAGGTACTTACAGTATGTAGCTTCCTTGATTCACACCTCCACCAGAGCTACTTTGTATTATTCATTCAATGCCTTTTACAGTCATAGAGTCATAGAGTCATAGAGTGATGCATTGTGGAAACAGGGCCTTTGGCCCAAGTCGTTCACACAGGCCCAGCTACACTAGTCCCACCTGCCTGTGCTTGGTCCATATCCCTCCAAACCTGTCCTATCCATGTACTGTACCCGTCCAACTTTTTCTTAAATGATGGGATAGTCTATCCTCTCTTACCTAGCTCTGTCACTATTTTAGTTATTTAGTCATTCTTGCACCCGCCAATGTATCAACACCTTTTTTGTTCCTCCGTCTTTCCATTTTGAATTTTAAATCTAATTTTACCTCAAATATTTCCCAGCTTGGATGAAAGCTGATCGACTTAAACTGTATAGTATGTATTTTAATGGGTGGTGGAGAGGCAAGTCTGAAGAAGGGTCTCGACCCGAAACGTCACCTATTCCTTCTCTCCAGAGATGCTGCCTGTCTCAGTTATTTTGTGTCTATCTTCGGCTGTTTCTTACTCCACAGATGGTGCCTGGTGTGTTTGGTTTCTCCAGTATTTTCCATTTTGGATTTCCATCGTTTGCATTACTTCGCTTTAAAACCACATAGGCAAAAAACGAGTTAAGTTATTCATTTATGAGCTGCAACCGTGCCCTAAGGTACCAGTAGACTTATCACATTTGTCTGAAGTTCCTTTAATCTTTTAATAGGAGAATTAGTCTGGCATCTGAAGTGGTATTAATGGGATTTTGGGCGCAGCGGTAGAGCTACTGCCTTACAGTGCCAGAGATCCAGGTTTGATCCTGACTATGGGTGCTTTAGTTTAGTTTAGTTTAGTTTAGAGATATGGCATGGGACCAGGCCCTTCAGCCCACCGAGTCCACACTGACCAGCGATCCCCGCACTTTAACACTATCCTACACACACTAGGGACAATTTACACATACACCAGGCCAATTAACCTACATACCTGTACGTTTTTGGAGTGTGGGAGGAAACTGAAGATCTCGGAGAAAACCCACACGGTCACGGGGAAAACGTATAAACTCCGTACAGACAGCACCCATAGTCAGAATCGAACCTGGGTCTCCGGTGTTGCAAACGCTGTAAGGCAGCAACTCTACCGCTGTGCCACCGTGACCACCAGGGTGCTGTCTGGATGGAGTTTGTACGTTCTCCCGATGACTGTGTGGGTTTTCTCCGGGTTCTTTGGTTTTCTCCCACACTCCAACGTTGTACAGGTTTGTAGGTTAATTGGCTTTGGTAAAATTGTGAATTGTACCTGGTGTGTAGGAAAGTGTGAGTGTCATGATCATATTGAATGACGGTGCTGGCTCGAAGGGTCGAATGGCCTACTCCTGCACCTATTTTCTATGTTTCTATGTTACATGGTGATTGCTGGTCGGCGCAGACTCGGTGGGCCGAAGGGCCTATTTCCGCGTTGTGTCTTTAGAGCAAAGCATTTAAAAGCATTTTGTACCATGCATTTTAACCCCTTTGCGTTTTTGGTATAATTGAAAGACTTCAATGAATTAGTTACTGCACCATCTTCCTATTGGAGCCATTATCTTGCGTAACTAATTAGCTAAAACCGGAATATAAATTGTCAGCCAATTTGAAATGATTGCTTTGAAGTCATCAGAAAGTCAACTGCATATGGTTTAGTGCAAATAAAAATATCAAGAAGAACGATACGGATTCTTCACTTGGGAAGGGAAGTAATGATGATTGTTAGCAATCAATTGATTAACTGGTTAGATTGGAAGCAGTTTCAAATTAGATCCCAATGCAGCCTGCTCGCTCAAGCCTGGAAAGACATATTTTACTGAGATGGGAAATAAAAGATTTATAGTTATCCAAATATTAATCTGCAAACCATCAAGAATTAAATAGCAAAGGATTTGACAGGATCCCAAAAGAAAACAAACCTGAACTCATTGGAAAGCACTGAAGCAACTCAGAAAAGGTATAAATATTTAATAATCTATGAAAAGATTGAGCGGGCTTGAGATTTTTTGGTGAAGCTGAATCACAGAATCAAGGAATTGTTAACTTGCCAAGGAAGTAATTTGGCCCATCAAAAGACTGCATAGTTAAATCAAAGAACTTCAGGGACTTATTTCAACGGAATACTAAAACTTGTACACACACACATACACATACATATTCAGAGGTCGGAATACAAATACTCATTTGGGCCAGAAGATAGCCCACTATTTCTACATGCTTGACAGCACAGTGCTCTCGATAGCGGTGAAGGCCCACCTTAGACTTGCAGATTTATTCTGTTCATGACATTTATTGTATACTGCGGTTTAGAACTATTGTTAAACTTCCGCCCGTAAATGAAACAATATTACAAACCATCATCTCCTTGCATTTTACTTCAGCGGGCTGCAGCTTCAAGCTGCCGCAGTGACTTGAATAGGAATATTAATAATAATACATGGCTTGTCATACAACAATGTTTGGCTGTGTGAAGACAGAAGGTTGGCACTCAGATCACCAAAGCAGGATTTAAACATATATCCTGAAAATATAATGGCTTTCAAAAAGCTATTTGCTAAATTATAGATCTTGGAAAAATATTGTAAAACAATATTACATTGTTTTACAATTTTATCAAGATCTATAATTTTACAAAGAGCTTTTTGAAAGGCATTACATTTTTAAATTTTTTTTAAAGAACTAACCCTTGTTTTTCCTGGAAGCAAAGCAGATTATACAGAAATGTTGCTTCTCCTGCAACTTCAGAGATGTCACTCTTTATACGCATGGATGATGATTAAATTGATCTTTTTACCACATCATGCTGTCATTTTCATGCCACTTTACCCGAATGTCAAGCAAAGTTTTAACTTTTTATTTCCTTCATTTGCAGGGTAAAGACAACATTGTCAAAACCAGCACCTGTTCCCTCAAAGCTCTTCCCCTTCAAGAAGCTGGTGGGTGTGGATGGGTTTCTTGGTCTGTTTGTTATGTGGCTTCACCTGTGAAGCAGAGCAGTCATTGTATCTGAAGGTCATATGAAGAAAGATTAAGTGGAGGAAATAGCCTAGTACTGCTGGGTTAAATCATCCCACATGGGTTAGTCATTAAAATGACATAATTGGAACAGTCATTCACAAAATGAACATTTTGTTTTAGATAATATTTGATATTTATCTGAATATACAAAATATGTCTTGTTTAAACCAAATTATGAATGAATGTTTCATTGCAGAAAAGAATCTCCAGCGAGAAACCCGTGCCTTTCAGATGTCTATTTATCACTCGGGCCCAGAGTCGAACTACTTATGGATAAACAAAGAACTGCAGATAATGGTTTATATCAAAGATAGACACAAAATGCTGGAGTAACTCAGCAGGTCAGGCAGCATCTCTGGAGAAAAAGAATAGGTGATTGGTCCTGGTCTTTTCTCGCCTCCAGCACCCCAGGGACCCGGGACCGATCCTGGCTCTGGGTGCTTGTCTGTGCGGAGTTTTATGTTCTCCGCATGACCTGTGTGGGTTTTCCCTGGGAGCTCTGCTTTCCTCCCACACTCCAAAGATGTCGAGTTCGCGTTCCCGGTCAGTTGGTTGATAATAATCAGAGACGGCACAGACCTCATTTATCCGTAGTTTATTAGAGCTCTCGTAGACATGTTTCTAAAAGCATACACAGAGTCACGGACTCCGGGGCCAGTGGAAACGTGTCACACCAGCCCCTAGAATTAAGCCCCCTTTATTCCCCAAAACCGCAGAATTCACAGTTATTTACAAGTATCACAACCAATCAATATTGGAATTAAATCCGTTTTCCCTTATACGGCCGAGTGTTGGAACAAAGTCAGTTTTCCCTTATAAGGTCCTAACATGCTATTGTTCAAGGTTTAGTCGGCGTCTGTTTACTGTTTGTGTTCTTTATACACTGTGTTTTCTCCTCTGAAGACGAGCTGGAACATTCTGCGGTCAGATCTGGCTCTGCGTTCCTCATCTCCACAAAGACGTACGAGTTTGTCAGTTAATTGGCTTGGTAAACTTGTAAATTGCCACTAGTGTGTGTAGGATAGTGTTAATATGTGGGGATCGCTAGTCGGCGCGGAACCGGTGGAACGAAGAGCCTGTTTTCGCGCTTTATCTCTAAACTAAACTATACCAAACTAAACCACTCACTCTTAATTACCCCCCCCCCCCGTCAACCTCTGCTTCATACTTGAGTTAAGTTGAGTCTAAACTAAACTAAACTAAACAATATGTTTTGCACTATTAAATGGATTGAAATGAATGGAAAAAAAATGAGGAGGCAAAAAACAACGCCATCACAACAGTGTCATGCGCTCTTGGCAGCCGTGAATTTCTAAGCAATGATATTTGGAAAAGTATAACAAAGTCAAATAATGAGGTGAAAATGTGTTCATTGTGCCTATTTTCTGTTAGGTGCAAAGTTCCCAATTTTAGAGACCAATTTCCAGATGCAATTTCCCAAGGTTGATTTCCTTCTTGAATTTTCCTGCCTGCTAGACTGGCATGAAACATGCAGATCTCAATCTAGTTTTCGTGGATGTATTACAGTCAAAATAATGATTCTGAAAATGATCATGAAAAGCCATCAAAGGAAAACAAAGTTATTTGAAAAGACGTGCAGGTTTGTATGTTAATTGGCTTCTGTAAAAAAGAAAATGTCCTTATCGTCGAGGATAAAACTAGCATGCGGGTAATCAATTGTCTGTGTGGATTCGGTGGACAGAAGGGCCTGTTTCCATGCTGTTATAACTAATCATATAATTGGCTGATAAAATATCATTCCACCCAATCTGGTGGGTCTCCCACCTACCACTTTAGATTAAAATCCAGCACATGTGGATGGTTACAGATGTAAAAGAGCAATGCACCAAACCATTGAGTACTGATTGAATGTGGTTGACTATCTTACACTCTTATACTTAGTGTGAATGTGCCTAACGTATAGTAGGTTTGCCACTGAATTATGTGTAAAATAGGAAATGTGCTGTACTTAGTGTACGGGATGATAAAGTACCATTGAGCAATTGTAATAGTTACGTCCCATCAGAATATTCTCTAGTAAGTTTAAAGCAGTATTAAAAAAAAATGAATCGGACAATGTCAAGATGTGACCCTTTCTGTAAACACAAGTAGCTAAAATGTTCCCAAAGTGAATTACATTTATAACAGAGCTTTATTTGTCGTTCGGTACCGAAGTACCGAACGAAACTACATAGCAGTCATAGAAAAAAAAAAAAGAACACAAGACACATAACCCCAACACAAACGTCCATCACAGTGACTCCAAACACCCCCTCACTGTGATGGAGGCATCAAAACTTCCACTCTCTTCCCCACGCCCACAGACAGACAGCTCGTCCCCGACCGACCCGCACAGTCCCCGCACCGGGCGCTGAAACATCTCGCGGCCGAACCGGGCGATGAAAGGCCCGCGACCAAGCCTTGCGCAGCTAAGTCCCGTGGTCGAGCCGCACCGGGCGATGTCAAGTCCGCAGCCGAACCGCACCAGCGATGAAAAGCCCCGCAGCCGAGCTGCACCGGGCGATGTTAAGCCCCGCGGCCGAGCCGCACCGGGCGATGTTAAGTCCGCAGCCGAGCCGCACCAGCGATGAAAAGCCCCGCAGCCGAGCTGCACCGGGCGATGTTAAGCCCCGCAGCCGAGCTGCACCGGGCACTGTTAAGTCCAGCGGCCAAGCCGCACCTGGATGTAAAGTCCAGCGGCCAAGCCGCACCGGGATGTAAAGTCCAGCGGCCGAGCCGCAGCGGGCGATGTTAGGCCCCGCAGCCGAGCCGCACCCCGCGCCGTGAGGAAGAGAAAAGTTCCCCCCCCCCCCACACCCACACCACCACCCCCTCCCACACATACACAACCAAAAAAATATATATAAAAACCATCCCAACACCGACACACAACTAAAAAAGGGAAAAAAAAGACGGACAGACTGCTAGTCAGCCGCTGCCGATTACAATTGCAATCAAAGAAAAAAAAAAGTTTTTTACAATTGCTAACGTGTTGTGCCATCTATGTAATGTAAATTCATAAACCATTATTAATATAGGAAAGGACCTCATAGCAGTTTTATTTGTAGCCTGGATACCGATTGTAGTTGTGATGTTTAACTATTAAACAGTTTTTTTCACCTCAAGGCTACTAGTTAAGTGCTCCTTGCAGTAACCTGAGAAATTGCTGACCCTTGTAATGAATTGAGGTCAATTGGAGGTTTGAAAATTGCCTGTTCAGGTTAGACAGCCCCAGGCCAAATGGCTGGATTCCTTTCAGACCGTTTTGCATCTGCTAGACAATACGAAGCCAAGAGAGCCAGGTGTTAGACTTATGTGTAAATGTATTCATCAGCAGATTATAAAACTGAAGACCTCATGGTCAATAGGATCTCGGAAGAGAATTAAAAATTGCAAATATTTATGGTTTTGGAGGAAGCAGCAGCATTTAATGTTCTTTATTAGTTCGGGCAGCTGAGGAACATGGTAGCCACAATTTTAATGGAATCCTTTAGATCATCAATTCTTCCATTTACAGTACTTCAACGACCAAACCCACCATCATTTTCCTCTTTCCCACACAGTTCATATCTTAAAGTTTTTGCCCTCGATATTATAATTACTCTATCTGCCTGTTAGCATTAATGGGCAGTAAAAGGCAGGACAATGGTGCTCAATGTCTTAACATTAACAGCACAATTCATGTCATTGGAGCAGAATTAGGTCATTTGGCTTATCAAGTCTACTCCACCATTCAATCACGGCTGATCTATCTTTCCCTCTCAACACCTTTCTCCTGCCCCATAACCCCCAACACCCGCAAAAACCTACCAAGCTCCACCTTCAAAATTATCCATTGACTTGGCCTCCACAGCGTTTCTATGGCGATGAATTTCACAGATTCACCAAGAAATTCCTCTTCATCTCCTTTCTATAGGTACATCCTTTATTCTGAGGCTTTGGCCTCTGGTCCTCGACTCTCCCGCCAGTGGAAACATCCTCTGTCCACATTCACTCTATCCAGGCCTCACGGATTAAAAATCACCTTTTCTTAAACTTACAGCAAATACTGAATTTTCATAAAGTGGACAACGTTCTGTATTTTTACAGATAGCAAGATTTGCAAACTAAATAAGAGTGCTTCTTCTCTGTGTATATTGGTGGGGAGGGTTTAATATGCCATTTCTCCAGAGCAGACTAATTCCTACCAACGGTGGATGTGTCAGGGGATCATTTTATGATATAGTGACTACCGGTTAAACAGTCCATGGATACTGCAAAATTGCTTTGCTGGTGAGAGCTTTGGTCATTACCACTTGTTTGATTTTAGCTGATATCTAATTAATGGCACTTGGAAACTTTATGACCTTGAAATTATGCTGCAGCATACAGATCATGAATACTTTAAATTTCCATCTGAAATTTCTCTTTCCATTAGTTTAATAGGGAGCAGCATTAACCCATTAACTTAAGATAATGCCTCTGTTACGATTAAGAAGAAAGTAACTTTAGCTAAATGGGTTAATCATTTGCAAATTATGCTTCTATCATGCAAATTAAAGATTCAAGGTGATTGGGACCAATAAAGTTTATCGTCCAAAAATGAGTCTCTTAATAATCATATCTCTAGACACTCCAATGTAATTCAAAGTACCACAGTGGTGCAGCGGTAGAGCTACTGCCTAACAGCACCAGAGACCCGGATTCGATCCCAATCACGAGTGCTGTCTGTACGGAGTTTGTACATTCTC
Source organism: Rhinoraja longicauda (assembly GCF_053455715.1). Taxonomy (NCBI): domain Eukaryota; kingdom Metazoa; phylum Chordata; class Chondrichthyes; order Rajiformes; family Arhynchobatidae; genus Rhinoraja; species Rhinoraja longicauda. The sequence goes on from NC_135962.1 coordinate 47,998,033, forward strand.
TCCATGACCTGCGTGGGTTTTCTCGAGAGAAAGAGAGAGAGAGTCACAGAGTGATACAGTGTGGAAACAGGCCCTTCGGCACAACTTGCCCTCATCGCTCAACATGTCCCTGTTACACTAGTCCCACATGCCTGCGCTTGATCCATATCCCTCCAAACCTGTCCTATCCAACATGTCCCAGCTACCTCCCAGTCCCACCTGGCCCCTTTTGGTCCATATCCCTCCAAACCTGTCCTTTCCATGTACCTGTCTAACTGTTTCTTAAATGTTGGGATAGGTCTAGCCTCAAATACCTCATCTGGCAGCTTGTTCCATATACCCACCATCCTTTGTGTGAAAAAGTTACCCTTCAGATTCCTATTAAGTCTTTTCCCCTTCACCTTGAACTTATGTCCTCTGGTCCTCGATTCCTTCGAGGCCATTCCTTGTTTCGCCGAGATGCTGCATAACCCGCTGAGTTACTCCAGCATTGTGTATCTACCTTCAGGTTTGTAGGTTAATTGGCTTGGTATAAATGTAAAATTCTCCCCAGTGTGTGTAGGGGAGTGTTAATGTGAGGGGATCGTTGGTCAGTGTGGACTCGTTGGGCCGAAGGGCCTGTTTCCGCACTGTATGTCTAAACTAAACTAAACTAAACTAAACTAAACTAAACTAAACTAAACTAAACTAAACTAAACTAAACTAAACTAAACTAAACTAAACTAAACTAAACTAAACTAAACTACTCACTCTTAATTACCCAACAACATCCTCTGCTTCATAGTTGAGTTAAGTTGTTTTATTTTAAAGATTAATTTATGGTCTTGTGTACGTTTTCATACATCTATACCTTTTGCCTAATGGGAGAGGGAAGACAATATACAATAGGTGCAGGAGGAGGCCATTCGGCCCTTCGAGCCAGCACCGCCATTCAATGTGATCATGGCTGATCATTCTCAATCAGTACCCCGTTCCTGCCTTCGCCCCATACCCCCTGACTCCGCTATCCTTAAGAGCTCTATCCAGCTCTCTCTTGAATGCATTCGGAGAATTGGCCTCCACTGCCTTCTGAGGCAGAGAATTCCACAGATTCACAACTCTCTGACTGAAAAAGTTTTTCCTCATCTCAGTTCTAAATGGCCTACCCCTTATTCTTAAACTGTGGCCCCTTGTTCTGGACTCCCCCAACATTGGGAACATGTTTCCTGCCTCTAACGTGTCCAACCCCTTAATAATCTTTTACGTTTCGATAAGATCTCCTCTCAACCTTCTAAATTCCAGTGTAATTCCTAAATTCTAAAGACCACAATGTGACTCATCCTTGATTATGCTGGCAGCCTTGCTGAGGCAGCGTGAGGTGTAAATGGAGTCAATGGAAGGGAGGTTGGTTTGTGTGATGGTCTGGGCTGCGTCCACAATTCTCTGCAATTTCTTCTGATGCACATTTATGTATGCAAGCATTGTTCATGTACTGAGATTGGACTGGTCTTGGTTGTGGAGTGGAGGTGATGAAGTTAGCATGATGAAGACACTGTCCTGTAGATTAATTCCTTTCCAACAGGGAGCTTGGAGTTGACCCGGGGAGCCACGCGTACTGCGGGAGTGTCCCGGGGAGCCACCAAACAACCGCGGCACAGACATCCGGAGTGACGACCGGCGACCGGAATGCTGGGAACTGCGAAGAAGCTGGGTGGCGAGGCCTGTCTGGGCCGAAGGAGCCTCAGCGGCGGCGGCGATGGGAGCCTCGGCGGTGGCAGCGGGAGCCTCAGCGGCAGCTTGAGCCTCGTCGGCAACGGGATCCTCGGTGGGGGTGGGGCCTCAACGGCAACGAAACCTAGGCGGCAACGGAGCATCATTGGCGGCAGCAGGAAGCTCAGAGGCTGTGGAGCGTGAGGGGAGGGGGGGGAGGGTAAGACAATGGGGACCTGTCGTGGGGGGACCACCATGAGGGATGGTGGGGGAACAAAGGGAGACCCGGTGTGGTTGGAACCCGGAGCACTGTAGTTTTAGAAACCTCTGCCCAGGGGATAAGTCTTTGTTTGTTTGTTTGTTTGTTCCGGTGAAGGCGCTGTGCACACGGCAGGCAGCCAACAGTCGCTTGTCCATTTCCTTTTATTTTTCACTTTTAATTTCAAGTTTTAGTGCACCTTGTTGTGCGTTGTGACTGTTGGCAGACCAATTTCCCTCCCGGGATGAATAAAGTTTATCGTAAATATCATTTCAGTCGGACACAAAATGCTGGAGTAACTCAACGGGTCAGGCAGCATCTAGGAGAGAGGGAATGGGTGACGTTTCGGGTCCAGACCCTTCTTCAGACTGATGTCAGGCGGGCGGGACAAAGAAGGGTATGAAGAAGGGTCTCGACCCGAAACGTCACCCATTCCCAATCTCTTAGATGCTGCCTGACCTGCTGAGTTACTCCAGCATTTTGTGATACCTTCGATTTGTACCAGCATCTGCAGTTATTTTCCTACAAAGTTTATCCTATCGTATCATGAATTGCAGTGAGGAAGATTGTAAAGAGGCTTTAACTTAGTTTAGCTTATTGTCACAGGTACCAAGGGACATTGAAAAGCTTGCTGGAATTACTCCAGTTTGCACTGGGATGGTAGTGGACTACAGGTAAGAATCGTGGCCGCTTGCATGGAGCACATAGACAGTGGCAACAAAGTTCTGAGAAGGGGCAAGTTTCAGAGCAGTTTTCCACAACCCTTCATTATTGATGGAGTTGATGATTAGAATGGCGGACCAAAGCCATGGATAGTAATTGCACTCCCTTCACTTTAATTGAACCCGTGACGCTGATGCCCAATCCAAATCGGATACATCTTCCCGCATGAAGGGCAGTCTCAAAGTTTCCTTGTTAAAGAAACAGCCTCACCTCTACGTGGGAATCCCCAGGCGATGGCTGCTCAAATGAGTGACCGTGTACTTGAGAAGGCACTGAGCTTCTCTATGGCAGGACTTTGCTCATAAACAGGTGGAGGAGGAGGGCACAATATTCAAACAGCCGCGTTACGATCCACCGAGTGTGCCGTCTGTGATAGGATCTACAAGTCCCACACAGGACTTTTCAGGCACTTCAGAATCAACAGAACTGATGTGAAAGTAAGTCATCTTTGTCACTGTGGAACTGCCTAAGAAGGAAATGTAATCACTTTTCACTTAATATCAAATTCTGCTTCAGAAAGCTTTCACACGCAAGAAAGAATTGCTGCACCATGTCTTGATGCAATACTTGGTGCCTAGTTTTGCTTGTTAATGGACACCAAGCAATTTCTATATGAAAAGGGATATCCATCCGTCCGTCCGTCCGTCCGTCCATCCATCCATCTCAAAACGTCACCCATTCCTTCTATCCAGAGATGCTGACTGTCCCGCTGAGTTACTCCAGCATTTTGTGTCTATCTTTAATAATAATAATAATAATGCATTTTATTTATATAGCGCTTTTCATATATTCAAAGACGCTTTACAGAGATTTAGAGAACATAGGGAAATTAATAAATAGATAAATAAGTAAATAAATAAACGAACAGAGAAAGGAGACAGAAGGTGAGGTGACCTTCAGTGGTTGAAGGCAGTACTGAACAGGTGAGACTTCAGCGATGTTTTGAATGTGGTGAGTGTGGAGGAGTCTCTAACGTTTTGGGGTAGTGAGTTCCATAGGGTGGGAGCAGCGATGTAGAAAGCCCTGTCCCCCCAGGATCTGAGTTTGGTCCGGATGTGGGGGGATAGGAGATTGGCAGCAGCAGAGCGGAGGGTGCAGGTGGGAGTGTGCCTGTGGAGGAGGTCGGTCAGGTAGGATGGGGCCAGGTTATGGAGGGCTTTGTAGGTTATGAGGAGGATTTTGTACTGGATTCTCTGGGGGATGGGGAACCAGTGGAGTTTATAAAGGACGGGGGTGATATGGTCACGGATCGGGGTGTGGGTGAGTAGACGGGCAGCGGAAACTAGCAAACATTCCAACACGAAGATAGACATAAAAAGCTGGAGTAACTCAGCGGGATAGGCAGCATCTCTGGAGAGAAGGAATGGGTGACGTTTCGGGTCGAGACCTTTCTTCAGCCACCCCTGGCTCACTTACTGGCCTTAGCGCACATATTTCACAAACAAACAACTCGCCAATTCATTCTCACACAATGGGTGGTGCTGTACAAAGGGATTGAGATAATAGTCCAAACCAAGTGCAGGTTAGAGTGGATGTGGAGAGGATGTTTCCACTAGTGGGAGAGTCTAGGACTAAAGGCCATAGCCTCATAATTAAAGGACACTAGACCAAATGGACCCATTGGGCCCAAAACTCTCCTGCATTGGTGCAGCACCCTCTCCTCCCCCCCTCCCTTCCCCCCACTTCCCTCTTACTCTCCCCCCATCTCCCCCTCCCCTTCCCCTTCCCCTCCCCCACTCCATCCCCCTCAACCCCCCTTATTCTCCCTCCACCCCCCTCTCTTCCTACCCCCTCCCTCCACCCTACCTAGGAGATAGATTTAAACTTTAAAATGTGAATAACTTTAAAAATAGAACCGATTTCAATGAAACTTCTTCCATTAGCACCAAAGGGACGACGGTGAGTAAGGTGGGCCTAAAATTGTCACGCTATCGTGGACCGTTTTGGCTGTAGTTCAGGAACAAACAAACAAACAAACGAGAGTTTTAATATATAGATTGTTTTAGGAAGGAGATTTCTTTAGTCAGAGGGTGGCGAATCTGTGGAATTCTTTGTCACAGAAGGCTGTGGGGGCGACATCAGTGGATATATTTAAGGCAGAAATAAAGAGATTTTTGATTAGTACAGGTTTTGGGGAGAAGGTAGAAGAATGGGGTTAGAAGGGAGAGATAGATCAGCCATGATTGAATGGTGGAGTAGACTTGATGGGCCGAATGGCCTAATTCTACTCCTATCACTTATGATCTTATGAAGGTATTTATTTCACAAAATGCTGGAGTAACTCAGCAGGTCAGGCAGCACCTCAGGAGAGAAGGAATGGGTGACGTTTCGGGTCGAGACCCTTCTTCAGACTGATGTCAGGTGGGCGGGACAAAGGAAGGATATAGGTGGAGACAGGAAGATAGAGGGATAACTGGGAAGGGGGAGGGGAAGAGAGGGACAGAGGAACTATCTAAAGTTGGAGAAGTCAATGTTCATACCGCTGGGCTGCAAGCTGCCCAAGCGAAATATGAGGTGCTGTTCCTCCAATTTCCGGTGGGCCTCACTATGGCACTGGAGGAGGCCCATGACAGAAAGGTCAGACTGGGAGTGGGAGGGGGAGTTGAAGTGCTCAGCCACCGGGAGATCAGATTGGTTGAGGCGGACTGAGCGAAGGTGTTATCAGGTTGGTTGAGGCGGACTACTTATGATCTTATGATATGTTTGCATGCTACATGACTCTATACCTCTATCCCTTATTGAGATTTTATAATCTACAATTTTTTTCCGAGACCAGCTAAAGTAAACTTATGAATGAACACATTCTTTCGTATCTAAATATTGCATTTCTGGATATTGTTCGTAATATCCGACAGCACTTAAAATTTGAGATATTAGATATTTCAGCATGATTCCAATAGATACTATTCTTTGCGCAATGAAAGTGAAAAATGTTGCACATCTCTGTGAATTGCATTTGTGCATCAATACATTTATCATGATTTGTAGAGCAAGTTTTAATAACATGGAAATGCGAGGATGTGCAAGTCAAATCATTTCCAATAATTCTTGAAAAATTCAGTTTTCACTGATCCAAATATAATTTGGTTTTCTTGTAAAACTGGCTCTTTTCAGATTTTATATAGAAATCCTGTTACGATGTAAACAATAACAAAAATACTGTGTTCGATGAATGAATCTGGAGGTTGGACAGTATAATTAAGGCTAGTTTAGTTTAGTTTAGAGATACAACACGGAAACAGGCCCTTTGGCCCACTGAATCCGCATTGACCAGCGATCCCTGTACACCAACACTATTCTACACAGACTAGGGACAATTTACATTTATACTAAGCCAATTAATGTACAAGCAATAGACAATAGACCATAGGTGCAGGAGTAGGCCATTCGGCCCTTCGAGCCAGCACCACCATTCAATGTGATCATGGCTGATCATTCTCAATCAGTACCCCTGTCCATCTTCAGAGTGTGAGAGGAAACTAAAGATCTCGCAGAAAACCCATGCGGTCACGGGGAGAACGTACAAACTCCGTACAGACAGCTAGTCACCTGGATTATTCATTTCACTCTGTACCTTCCAATGATAAATCTTAAACACTTAATCCTTGAGTGTTTAAGCATTCACCATTCAACCCTTTATTGTGCATTCGTCTTGTCAATTTAACCTTGACTGTGGACGAGTTTCTCCATCTGGATTCAGCAGTAAGGGGTGAATTGATGAGGATGTGGAGAGAAGTTTAAAATAAATGTGAGCTTGATGGTTGGATGGTTGATGGATGGTTGGCTGAAGAGACATTTTTTCCCTGTTAATGGGAACGAGTCAAGTTGTGAGCCTCCCGACCTTTTAAAATCTTTCATTATATGCAGTCGAAATGTTTTGTGGTGTGCCCTCGTATGCGAGAGCCTGCTGTATATTGCATATTTAATGAACCTTTCCTAGTGTTGAAAAATGTCATTAAAATTAACAAGCAGAGGTGCCGCACTTATGTCTGATAAGCTTGTGCTCCCAAAATCCTTTTGTTCTTCTGCAGCACCATGCTTGGAGTACAATCCAGACTGCTTTGTTGAAACCAAGAAGTATCATCTCACAGCTGCTGGATATAAATTCCCCTACTTCCCTCTTAACAATATCCTTCTTCGGCTTCTGTTGATCTTCCAAAGGCAGGCCATAGATCTAGAGATTCATAAGCACAGTGCATATTCCTTTCTAATTCTTTTTAAAAATTGGTTAGTCGCAGAGTGGAAAACAATTGGAACACGTCCCAGGCAGGATCACCGAGATTCTATTCAGAAATTAGACAAGGAACTTTCAGTTGTAAATCCTGCTTCCATGGATTATGTTTCTGAACAGATGAGCAGGGAATGATGTAAATCCCTGTGGAGGAAAATAACTGCAGATGCTGGTACAAATCAAAGATATCACGAAATGCTGGAGTAACTCAGCGGGTCAGGCAGTATGTCTGGAGAGAAGAAATGGGTGATGTTTCGGGTCGAGACCCTTCTTCAGACTGAAGAAGGGTCTCGACCCGAAACGTCACAAATTCCTTCTCTCCAGAGATAGACAATAGACAATAGACAGTAGTAGGCCATTCGGCCCTTCGGCCCTTCGAGCCAGCACCGCCATTCAATGTGATCATGTCTGATCATTCTCAATCAGTACCCCATTCCTGCCTTCTCCCCATACCCCCTGACTCCGCTACCCATGAGCTCCATCTAGCTCTCTCTTGAATGCATTCAGAGAATTGGCCTCCACTGTCTTCTGAGGCAGAGAATTCCACAGATTCACAACTCTAGGAAAAAGGTTCCTCATCTCCGTTCTAAATGGCCTACCCCTTATTCTTAAACTGTGGCCCCTGGTTCTGGACTCCACCAACATTGGGAACATGTTTCCTGCCTCTAACATGTCCAACCCCTTAATAATCTTATACGTTTCGATAAGATCCCCTCTCACCCTTCTAAATTCCAGTGTATACAAGCCTAGTCGCACCAGTCTTTCAACATATGACAGTCCCACCATTCCAGGAATTTACCTAGTAAACCTACGCTGCACGCCCTCAATAGCAAGAATATCCTTCCTCAAATTTGGAGACCAAAACTGCACACAGTACTCCAGGTGCGGTCTCACTAGGGCCCTGTACAACTGCAGAAAGACCTCTTTGCTCCTAAACTCCTCTTGTTATGAAGGCCAACATTCCATTGGCTTTCTTCACTGCCTGCTGTACCTGCATGCTTCCTTTCAGTGACCGAGTTACTCCAGCATTTTGTGATACCTTAAATCCCTGTGGAACTCGCCTTGAGCAGGTCGTCTAGGAATGTTGGTCATCGTGCTCTGAGCCGTGCCTAGCAACGAGCAATTAAAAACAATGACATTTAAGTAGATTTACTTCCTGAACGTGTCTCAGTCCAAAACTGGGAACCCCTCGTTCGGGATTCTTTACATCCATCTGCTAAGTTTGCAACTTTACCAAAACTCTCTCCAAAACCACAACAAAGTCCTGGGGCTTCCTCACTGATCCCACATTCTTACTCCCTTTTTGCCCCAACACCCAATATCTTCACTACCTCAAAGGCCATGCCTCTGGCCTGACACTCCCAATTGTCTTCCCACCCTTCAACTCTGCCTTCAACCCTGGTTCCTCAGCCTCCTCTTGTCCTACTGATCCATTGCTTGATTCCTGACCATCTAATACATAATTACGCAATATGCCATTAAATAGAACACAATGCCTTGCGAATTGGGCACTCCATCACATTTCAAGGCCTTCGCTCAGTTTTTAAGCATGTCACCTATGACTCTAATGAGCTTCCTGACTGGTTGCCTCGTGGCCTGGTATGGCGATTCCAACACATTGGAAAGCAGGAAGTCCAAGAGAGTGATGGACTCAGCCCGGTCCATCACGGGCACAATCTTCTCCGCGATCCAATGCATCTACATGAGGCACCGCCTCAAGAAGGCAGCATTTGTCATCAAGGATTCCCCGCAAACCGAGCCACGTCTTCTCGCTGCCATCATCAGGCAGGAGGTACAGAAAACTAAAGTCCCACATCACCAGGAATAGGAACAGCCAATTTCCTACGACCACAACGTTTTTGAAAGTAAATGCACAACCCTAATCCTGCTTCAGAATGGAATACCTTAGACCATCTCTTGACTACAATGGACTTTTTTCATTTTTATGTTTGGCACTAATTTTTTATTTTTTTCAGTCTTTTCATTTGCACCACCATGTATAATTTACGTGTAATTAATGGATATGTTTTTGTGTTTGTCTGAGGCTATGTATCCTTGATGCTGCTGCAAGCAAGGCATTCATCATATCTCAACTTCTGTGTATAATACACTTGACTTGACTTGTTTTCACAGTTTTCATAGATAATACATGTAAAATACCTCGATATTTTTATTTGACATTTGAATTTGATTTTGATTTTTCTCTTTCAAACTCCTTCGTAATTGACTTGGTAATTTCTTTTTTTGTTTGTTTTTCTATGTTTTTAACCTATTTTCTCAGCTTCCACACGTTATTCTGACTTTCCATTGACGACTGATTTCGATCCTCTTGATTTAACCTTAGCACCTCACAACTGCAAGATTTGTACTTTTGCATTATTGTTCAGTTTAGTTTATTGTCACGTGTACCGAGGTACAGTGAAAAGCTTTTGTTGCGTGCTATCCAGTCAGCAGAAAGACAATACATGATTACAATTGACCCATTTACAGTGTGGAGTCACATGATAAGGGAATAGCGTTTAGTGCAAGGCAAAGCCAGTGCAAGGTATTGAAAAACATTGCACTGTCCATTGTGCTTTAGCCTTGCCTGCCAATTCCTCCTTTTGTATGTCTGCCACCCACTCATCCTCCATCTTAGAGGAATTGATCTCACTCCAATCCAGAACTGCAGGTTCTGCTGCAGTTGTACAGGGCATTGGTGAGACCACACCTGGAGTATTGCATAAAGTTTTGGTCTCCTAATCTGAGGAAAGACATTCTTGCCGTAGAGGGAGTACAGAGAAGGTTCACCAGATTGATTCCTGGGATAGCAGGACTTTCATATGAAGAAAGACTGGATAGACTCGGCTTGTACTCGCTGGAATTTAGAAGATTGAGGGGGGATCTTATAGAAACTTACAAAATTCTTAAGGGGTTGAACAGGCTAGATGCAGGAAGATTGTTCCCGATGTTGGGGAAGTCCAGAACAAGGGGTCACAGTTTAAGGATAAGGGGGAAGTCCTTTAGGACCGAGATGAGAAAGTTTTTTTTCACACAGAGAGTGGTGAATCTGTGGAATTCTCTGCCACAGAGGGTAGTTGAGGCCAGTTCATTGGCTATATTTAAGAGGGAGTTAGATGTGGCCCTTGTGGCTAAAGGGATCAGGGGGTATGGAGAGAAGGCAGGTACGGGATACTGAGTTGGATGATCAGCCATGATCATATTGAATGGCGGTGCGTACAGGCTCGAAGGGCCGAATGGCCTACTCCTGCATCTATTTTCTATGTTTCTATGTTTCCAATGGGATAACTTAGTTTGTGTAATTATTTTCCTTTTCCCCGTTTTAAAACAGATTGTGATTGCGATTACTGGGGGGCTCTCACTCATTTAGCTGATCCTCCCAATCTATTTCATTACTAAATATTAAATATGGGACCTCTTCTGGGGGAAGTATGACCTGTACAAAAAGGACGGGTTGCATCTGAACCCGAGGGGAACCAATATCCTGGCGGGGAGATTTGCTAAAATAACTGCGGAGACTTTAAACTAGTACGGTTGGGAGGAGGGACTCAAACACAGATAGCTAATAGGCAGTGTGTGAGGCAGGAGGCAGAAAAGGGAAACACTCAGACCCAATATGTAGGAGAGAAAGAAGGGAAAAGAAATAAACTGAGAATAAGAAATGATGGGTCCCTTAAATGTGTATATTTTAATGCTAGGAGCATTGTAAGAAAGGTGGATGAGCTTAGAGCCTGGATTGACATCTGGAAGTATGATGTTGTGGCGATCAGTGAAACATGGTTGCAGGAGGGTTGCGATTGGCAATTAAATATTCCAGGATTTCATTGTTTCAGATGTGATAGAATTGGAGGGGCAAGAGGTGGGGGTGTTGCATTGCTTGTCAGGGAGGATATCACAGCAGTGCTTTGGCAGGACAGACTAGAAGGCTCGATTAAGGAGGCTGTTTGGGTGGAACTCAGAAATGAGAAAGGTTTAGCAACACTTATAGGGGTGTATTATAGACCGCCAAATAGGGAACGAGAATTGGAAGAGCAAATATGTAAGGAGATAGCAGATATTAGTAGTAAGCACAGAGTGGTGATTGTGGGTGATTTCAATTTTCCGTATATAGACTGGGAATCACATTCTGTTAAAGGGCTGGATGGTTTGGAGTTTGTAAAATGTGTGCAGGATAGTTTTTTGCAGCAATACGTAGAGGTGCCTACCAGAGAAGGGGCAGTGTTGGACCTCCTGTTAGGAAATGAGATGGGTCAGGTGATGGAGGTATGTGTTGAAGAGCACTTTGGGTCTAGTGATCATAATGCCATTAATTTCAATATCATTATGGAGAAGGTCAAATCTGGACCAAGGGTTGAGATTTTGGATTGGAGAAAGGCTAATTTTGAGGAGATGAGAAAGGATTTAAAAGGAGTGAAATGGAAATTGTTGTTTTATGAAAAGGATATAATAGAGAAATGGAGGATATTTAAAGGTGAAATTTTGAGAGTACAGAGTCTTTATGTCCCTGTTCGGTGGAAAGGAAAGAATAATAATTTGAAAGAGCCATGGTTTTCCAGGGAAATTGGACACTTGGTTCGGAAAAAGAGGGAGATATACAATAAATATAAGCGGCAGGGAGTAAATGAGGTTCTTGAGGAATATAAAGAATGTAAAAGGAATCTTAAAAAGGAAATTAGAAAAGCGAAAAAAAGATATGAGGCTGCTTTGGCAAGTAATGTAAAAGTAAACCCCAAGGGGTTCTACAGATATGTCAATAGCAAAAGGATAGTGAGGGATAAAATTGGTCCATTAGAGAGTCAGAGTGGACAGCTATGTGCTGAGCTGGAAGAAATGGGGGAGATATTAAACAATTTCTTTTCTTCGGTATTTACCGAGGAGAAGGATATTGAATTATGTGAGGTAAGCGAAACAAGTAGAGTAGTGATGGAAATTAGGAGGATTAAAGAAGAGGAGGTACGGACACTTTTGAAGAATATAAAAGTGGATAAGTCTCCAGGTCCAGATAGGATATTCCCTAGGACATTGAGGGAAGTTAGTGCAGAAATAGCAGGGGCTATGACGGAAATATTTCAAACGTCATTAGAAACAGGGATGGTGCCGGAAGATTGGCGCATTGCGCATGTTGTGCCTTTGTTTAAAAAAGGTTCTAAAAGTAAACCTAGCAATTATAGACCTATTAGTTTGACGTCTGTGGTGGGAAAATTAATGGAAAAGATACTTAGGGACAATATAGATAATTATTTGGATAATCAAGGCCTGATTAGAAACAGTCAACATGGATTTGTACCTGGAAGGTCATGTTTGACTAATCTTCTTGAATTTTTTGAAGAGGTTATTGGATTAGTAAATATGCAGATGATACTAAGATAGGTGGAGTAGTTGATAGTGAGGTAGATTTTCAAAGTCTACAGAGAGACTTGGGCCTTTTGGAAGGGTGGGCTGAAAGATGGCAGATGGAGTTTAATGCTGATAAGTGTGAGGTGCTGCATTTTGGTAGGACAAATCAAAATAGGACGTACAGGGTCAATGGTAGGGAATTGAGGAATGCAGTGGAACAGAGGGATCTGGGAATAACTGTGCATTGTTCCCTGAAGGTGGAATCTCATGTGGATAGGGTGGTGAAGAAGGCGTTTGGTATGTTTGCCTTTATAAATCAGAGCATCGAGTATAGAAGTTGGGATGTAATGTTGAAATTGTACAGGGCATTGGTGAGGCCAAATCTGGAGTATGGTGTGCAGTTCTGGTCGCCAAATTATAGGAAGGATGTCGACAAAATGGAGAGGGTACAGAGGAGATTTACTAGAATGTTGCCTGGGTTTCAGCACTTAGGCTACAGAGAGAGGTTGAACAGGTTGGGTCTTTATTCTTTGGAGCGTAGAAGGTTGAGGGGGGACTTGATAGAGGTTTTAAAAATTTTGAGAGGGACGGACAGAGTTGACGTGGGTAGGCTTTTCCCTTTGAGAGTGGGGAAGATTCCAACAAGGGGACATAGCTTCAGAATTGAGGGACAAAGGTTTAGGGGTAACATGAGGGGGAACTTCTTTACTCAGAGGGTTGTGGCTGTATGGAATGGGCTTCCGGTGGAAGTGGTGGAGGCTGGCTCGATTTTATTATTTAAGAGTAAATTGGATAGGTATATGGATAGGAGGGGATTGGAGGGTTATGGTCTGAGTGCAGGTAGATGAGACTAGGTCAGGGAGAATGGTCGGCGTGGACTGGTAGGGCCGGACAGGCCTGTTTCGATGCTGTAGTTGTTATATGTTATGTTATATATGGCAACATAGAAACATAGAAAACAGGTTCAGTATGAGGCCTTTCGGCCCTTTGAACCATTCAATACGATCATGGCTGATCATCCAAAATCAGTATCCCGCCCGGTTCCTGCTTTCTTCCCCATATCCTTTGATTCCATTGGCCCTAAGAGCTATATCTAACTCTCTCTTCAAAACATCCAGTGAATTGGCCTCCACTGCCTTCTGTGGCAGAGAATCCCACAGATTCACAACTGTGAAGGACAACAGATTAATTAATTAACAACCTCAATTCCAGATGATCAACTCACTTTTTTATCTGTGATACAAATCAGTAGTTATTGTAATTCCATTCACTTGTTCTTCATTGTCTTTTGCACAAAAAAAAAATAAAAAAATTTAAATCTCTTGCGATAATAAATTTGTTATTCGGAATTATCAATCTAATTGGCGATTAATTCCTTAGTCTCATGGGCTGCAATATTCTTCTTCTTTAGGGCATGATGATAAATTTGGAATGGAATTCTAAACACCTAGAACTGATGTTCTTTGTAACAACATCATCACTGGCTCAGAGAGAGAAAGGCGTTGAGCAGTTTCACTCAAACATGAAAATCTAATCCGAAACTCCTGGGTATTCCGCACTGTTTAGATGGGTCTGTTTAGAAATACAGCATGGAAACAGGCCCCCCAGCCCATGCCGACCATCGATCACCCATTCACATTAGTTCCATGTTATCCCACATTTGCATCCCACACACTAGGGGGAATTTACAGAAGCCAATTAACCTCAAAAAACCTGCATGGCCTTGGGAATGTGGGAGGAAACCGGAGTATCCAGAGAAAACCCACGCAATCACAGGAATAACGTACAAACTCCGCACAGACAGAACCCACAGTCGGGATCGATCCCGGGTCTCTGGTGCTGCGGGGCTACCGTGTCATCGCTCAGTTAAGATGTTAAACCAAATAAAAACAGAATATGCTTGAGGCAGCTCCCACAAATGCTGCCTCACTCACTGAGTATCTTCAGATTTCCAGCGTCTGCAATTTTTTGTTAAGTCAATTTCCTGTTTATTCTATCAAGTGCATGTAAAATACCTAATAAAGAAGTGAAATCAAATTATTTCCTTGACTTGCCAATGCTTATACTGCAATCTTGTTCACAAAATAATAGAGTAATGGTTGTGTTATCGCCTTGTTTCCCTTCGGAGCTTGCAGAATATAAATTAGTTGTTGAATTTCCTACATTACAACAGTGAACAAATTTTGTAAAGGTAACTTTGTCACATCGTCGCAGCTGGACGAGCCGCAGCCTTACAGTGCCAGAGACCCCGGGTTCAATCCTGATCTCAGGTGCTGTTTGTGTGGAGTTTGCACGTTCTCACTATGTCATAGATTAAGTCATAGAGCGATACAGTGTGGAAGCAGGCCTTCGGCCCAACGTGCCAACATGTGCCAGCTACCTCCCAGTCCCACCTGGCCCCTTTTGGTCCATATCCCTCCAAACCTGTCCTTTCCATGTACCTGTCTAACAGTTTCTTAAATGTTGGGATAGTCCCTGTCTCAACTACCTCCTCTGGCAGCTTGTTCAATTAACCCACCAACCTTTGTGTGAAAAGGTTACCCCTCAGATTCCTATTAAATCTTTTCCCCTTCACCTTGAACCTATGTCCTCTGGTCCTCGATTCACCATCAGTCCTCATGGATTTCCTCTGAGTCATCCGCTGTTCTCCCATGTCCCAAAGACATAAGGACATTTATGTTAATTGGCCTCCGTACAGTGCATTCCGAAAGTATTCAGACCTCTTCACTTTTTCCACATTTTGCTACGTTACAGCCCTATTTTAAAATGGAATAAATTCTTTTTTTTTTATCATCAATCTACACCCAATACCTCATTATAAAAAAGTGAAAACACATGTTTAGAAATTTTTGCAAAGTTATTGAAAATAAATAACTGAAATATCACATTTACATAAGTATTCAGATCCTTTGCTATGACACTCAAAATTGAGCTTAGGTTCATCCTGTTTTCATTGATTATCCTTGAGATGTTTCTACAAATTGATTGGAGTCCAACAGTGGTAAATTAAATTGATTGGACATGATTTGAAAAGGCATACACCTGTCCATTTAAGGTCCCACAGTTGACAGTGCATGTCAGAGCAAAAACCAAGCCATGAAGATATTGGCTGTCGACCTCCGAGGCAGGATTGTGTCGAGACACAGATCTGGGGAAGGGTAGAAAATAATGTCTGCAGTATTGCAGGTCCCGAAGAGCACAGTGGCCTCTGTGAAGATGAGAGAACCTTCCAGAAGGACAACTATATCTGCAGCACTCCACCAATCAGGCCTTTATGGTAGAGTAGCCAGACGGAAGCCACTCCTCAGTAAAAGGCACATGATAGTCCGCTTAGAGTTTGCCAAACGGCACCTAAATGACTCTCAGACCATGAGAAACAAGATTCTCTGGTTTGGTGAAGCCAAGATTGAACTCTTTGACCTGAATGCCAAGTGTCACGCCTGGAGGAAACTAGGCACTGCTCACCACCTGGCCAATACCATAGCTACGGTCAAGCATAGTGGTGGCAGCATCATGCTGTGGGGATGTTTTTCAGCGGCAGGAACTGGGAGACTAGTCCGGATCAAGGGAAAGATGAACGGAGCAAAGTACAGAGAGATCCTTGATGAAAACCTGCTCCAAAGCGTTCTGGACCTCAGACTGGGGCGGAGGTTCACCTTCCAACAGGACAATGACCCTAAGCACACAGCCAAGACAATGCAGGAGTGTCCTTGAGTGGCCCAGCCAGAGCCCGGACTTGAACCTGATTGAACATCTCTGGAGGGACCTGAAAATAGCTGTGCATCAACGCACCCCATCCAACCTGACAGAGCTTGAGAGGATCTGCAGAGCAGAATGGGAGAAATTACCCAAATACAGTGAGTCAAGCTTGTAGCATCATACCCAAGAAGACTGGAGGCTGTCACTGCCAAAGGTGCCTCAGCAAAGTAAAGGGTCTGAATACTTATGGAAATGTGATATTTCAGTTATTTCTTTTTAATTACTTTGCAAAAATTTCTAAACACCTGTTTTCACTTTTTTATTATGGGGTATTGTGCGTAGATTGATGATATTAAAAAAATGAATTTAATCCATTTTAAAATAAGGCTGTAATGTAACAAAATGTGGAAAAAGTGAATGGGTCTGAATGCTTTCTGAATACACTGTAAATTTAACTGGGTGTGTAGGGAGTGTAGCTCCAGCACAGCAAGCTCTACCACTACACCACCGTGGTCACAAACAAATTGACATCCAATCAAAATGACTACCCAAAATACAATTTCTCCAACTTTTCTTTTCATTGATGTACCTGACAATAAGAGATAAAATCAATTCCAATGATGCGAAGCACCTCTTGGCATCATAGAGCTATGCAGCACAGAAACAGGCTTGTTGCCCTCTTTGTCCATGCCGACTAAGTTGACATCCACAGTTTAAGAATAATGGGTAGGCCATTTAGAACGGAGATGAGGAACCTTTTCACCCAGAGGGTTGTGAATTTGTGGAATTCTCTGTCACACAAGACAGTGGAGGCCAATTCACTGGATGCATTCAAAAGAGGGTTAGATAGAGCTCTTAGGGCTAGTGGAATCAAGGGGTATGGGGAGAAGGCAGGAAAGGGGTACTGATTGTGGATGATCAGCCATGATCGTATTGAATGGCGGTGCTGGCTTGAAGGGCTGAATGGACCCCTCCTGCACCCATTATCTATGTATCTATGTATCCTGAGCAGCTCCCATTTGCCTGGATTTGGCCCATATTGGTCTGAACCCTTCCTATCCACATTTCTGTCCAAATGTCTTTTAAACGTCACAATTGTTGAGCGAAACGATTGCCGAGCCTGCGCTTGGTCTCACCGATGTAGAGAAGTTGACATCTGGAACAGCGGATACAATAGATGAGGTCTCCACATCGGCGAGACCAAGCACAGGCTTGGCGATCGTTTCGCTCAACACCTCCGCTCAGTCTGCCTTAACCAACCTGATCTCCCGGTGGCTCAGCACTTCAACTCCCACTCCCAGTCTGACCTTTCTGTCCTGGGCCTCTTCCATTGTCATAGTGAGGCCCAGCGCAAATTGGAGGAACAGCACCTCATATTTCGCTTGGGCAGTTTGCACCCCAGCGGTATGAACATTGACTTCTCTAACTTCTGATAGTTCCTCTGTCCCTCTCTTTCCTCTCCCCCTTCCCAGTTCTCCCACTGGTCTGCCTGTCTCCTACTACATCCTATCTTTGTCCCGCCCCTTCCCCTGACACCAGTCTGAAGAAGGGTCTCGACCCGAAACGTCACCCATTCCTTCTCTCCAGAGATGCTGCCTGACCCGCTGAGTTACTCCAGCATTTTGTGTCTACCTTCGATTTAAACCACCGTCCGCAGTTTTCTTTCCTGTTCATCCATTCTAGAATACAAAGTACAGAAAAGTTAATGTCTCATAATTATTTTTGCAGCTCCAGCTCATACGTTATATTTTTTCTGACTGCTTTCTGATGGGTAGTGAATCTGCCTGCTTCAGGGACACAGTTTGACCTTTCAGCTGCGGCATTCTGTCATAAGGAATAACATCTGCCATTTAATTGAGATTCGCAAGAATTGTAGCTGGGAAAGTGAAGCTAAACCAGAGACAGAATGAAAGTTCACATGAATAATTAATTGCTTTTTTAAACACCCATATTAGTTTGGTGGTGCGTAGCAAGGTATGTTAACCTTTTAAGATACAAATAGACCTGTGCTTTATTCACACTAATTGTTGTCAAATACTGACAGAGTCAAAGTCTCATTGAAGTGGTAAAATACAGTTTCAATTAACCTTACTGTGCTTAGTTGATAAACAATTCATTTTATTGGTAACTACAGAAAATAAGATAGACTGCGGGAATAATATTCACAGCAACTAATAACTCGCTAATCTTGCATTTGGTCAAAATCTTGGCGTTTTTTGTTAGCGACCGAAATAGTTAAACATCGTGAGCTCATTATCACGAGTCCATTTCAAAACTAAACCACTGCAGACCTAAAAAAATTATTTGAACATAAAATGTAAAGGAAGATAGAAACAAGTGGTATATAGAAAAGGGAAAGAAAAAAATAGTTTGTTTTCTGTGCCAGTATATATAAAAAAATATTTTACATGAGCATAAGTCACGTACAGAAAATTGTGGAATAAAAGGTGCCAAAGAGTTAAGATGATATCCTTGTAATTATCAGTCTGATCTAATTCAACATCTATGGTATATGAAGTTTCAAGTTGAGGCTATTTTTCAAGAACTTATGTATCATAGGAGTTAAAATAAACATGTTTTGAATTGTAATGCAGGGAAAGGTGTTTATTTAGTTTAGCTTAGTGTAAAGATACAGCATGGAAACAGGCACTTCAGCCCACTGATTCCAACCGACCATTGATCACCTATTCAGCCGAGTTCTATGTTATCCCACTTTCATATTCATTCCCTACACATTAGGGTCAATTTTACAGAGGCCAATTAACCTACAAACCTGCACGTCTTTCGGATCTGGAGCCTGAGCCTCCTTTACGCCTTCACGGACAACCAGGCCCGATCTCACATTGGATACCAGCCTGCTTCCAAGGAAGAAAAAATACAAAGCCTCAAAGCTAAAGAGCAGAGGATTCTAAAACTAAAGGCCATAGGCTTAAGGTGAGGTGAGGAGAGGTTTAAACTGAGAGGGGAGAGATTTAACAAAGCAATATTGGATAATATTGCGAAGAAGTCGGAGAATAAAGGTCGGCCCAAATGTAGTTCAGGAACACCTACTTTCCGACAACTATCAGGTTGTCGAACTGACTTGCACAACACTAATCCTATCCTGGCAATGGAGTATGGCAAATGTAGATAAGTGTGAGGTTATTCACTTTGGAAGTAAGAATAGAAAGGCAGATTATTATCTGAATGGTGTCAAGTTAGGAAGAGGGGGAGTTCAACGAGATCTGGGTGTCCTAGTGCATCAGTCAATGAAAGGAAGCATGCAGGTACAGCAGGCAGTGAAGAAAGCCAATGGAATGTTGGCCTTCATAACAAGAGGAGTTGAGTATAGGAGCAAAGAGGTCCTTCTACAGTTGTACCGGGCACATATGCCTAGGTACAGTGAAATTCTTTGTGTTTGCATGCAGTGCACAAGTACGCAAAGAGCCATTGTATCAGTGCGGCAAAGTTATACAGTACTCATTACAGTCCTGATGGTCCTTCTTTGTTCTCGACGGCCCCTCCCATACCCCCGACAGGTCCCTCTGTTCTCGTTGTGCTGTGATTTTGTTCCGTACAAGTTTACCACAATTACACCAGCATTTAGAGTATCGGGAGATATGACACAAAGTGGTAGGAAGGAACTGCAGATGCTGGTTTAAACCGAAGATAGACACGAAAAGCTGGAGTAACTCAGCGGGACACACAGCATCTCCTCTTCTTCTTCTTAAGCCCTTTGCTCCTCTCGGGAGCATAGGCCATTGACAAATGTCCCCCGCCTCACTCGGTTGTTGGCGGTTCTTTCGAGATCTCCCCAGTTGAGCCCACTCTGGAGCATCTCTGGAGAGAAGGAATGGGTGACGATACGGGTTGAGACCCTTCTTCAGACTCTGGCTTACTCCAGCTTTTTGTGTCTATCTTTGACACAAACTGGTATTGCATTGCCTGGAACTTGGAAAATCATGGGATGATGAAATCCAACTTTTTTTAGACAGCAAAGGCAATTAATAGATTAGCTGAAGTGAAACTCAGTTGGTTGGGGGAGTTCAGGACCTGGAGGCACACTAGAAAAATTGATGCCTGACTTTTCAGGTGTAAAATTCGACAATACTTCCATACGGCAATGGATGCAAGATATTTGGAACTCTTTTGCAGAAGAGACTTAATACCAAGTCAGCTGATTATTTTACATTGATAGTATTTTGTTTAGTAAAGTTTAGGCGAGTATGGATAGGATATGGGCCGAATGCAGGCATGTGGGATTAGTGTAGCTGGGACATCTTGACCGGTGTGGGCAAGTTGGGCCGAAGGGCCTGTTTCCATGCTGTAAGACTCTATGAGTGTCTAGTCTGAAAGTGACAAGGACCTGGCTAAGGATTCCACAACCTATGAGCTGAGACCTAGGTAGAGTTGTTGGATGCTGCACCTGGTGTGAAAACTGGCAGTCTTGGTGAATATGTGGTCCAAAGGACATCTTTAAATAAAATGTTGTGGAAGTCCAGTTCAGTTTTATCCAGATTCAAAGGTGATGGGTGGAGTTGGAAGCAATGGAAAAACCGAAGTGTTGGGGATCAAAGATTATCGCTTTTGGTTTCCTCGTATTTATCTGGATGAAATTTGTGCTCATCTAAATCTAAAACTTTTAGGCGAATGAGGCAACCATGGCTTAGAAACATAGAAACATAGAAACATAGAAAATAGGTGCAGGAGTAGGCCATTCGGCCCTTCGAGCCTGCACCGCCATTCAATATGATCATGGCTGATCATCCAGCTCAGTAACCTGTACCTGCCTTCTCTCCATACCCCCTGATCCCTTTAGCCACAAGGGCCACAAAGGCTTGCAGCTGTTAGTTATCAGCAGACATATTAAACGATGTGTAAATAAGAGGGGAGGGATGGAACAATGGATACCATGCGGCACGGTAGCGCAGCGGTAGAGTTGCCGCCTTACAGCGAATGCAGCGCCGGAGACTCAGGTTCGATCCTGACTACGGGTGCCGTCTGTACTGAGTTTGTACGTTCTCCCCGTGACCTGCGTGGGTTTTCTCCGAGATCTTCGGTTTCCTCCCACACTCCAAAGACGTACAGGTATGTAGGTTAATTGGCTGGGCAAATGTAAAAATTGTCCCTAGTGGGTGTAGGATAGTGTTAGTTTGCGGGGATCGCTGGGCGGTGCGGACCCGGTGGGCCAAAGGGCCTGTTTCTGCGCTGTATCTCTAAATCTAAATCTAAATCTAAAATCAGATGTAACAGTGAATACAAGCAAAGGGTAACCATTGTGGTGGTCTCGCTGGCTATAGCTGGATTGATAATGATGGAACAGCCGCATAATGGTGCAGCGGTAGAGTTGCTGCCTTACAGCGCCAGGGATCCGGGCTCGATACTGACCATGGGTGCTCTCTGCACGGAGATTGTGCATTCTCCCTGTGACCGTGTGGGTTTTCTCCAGGGGCTTCAATTTCCTCCTTCACTCCAAACACATGTGGGTTTGTAGATTAATTGGCTTCTGTAAATTTTAAATTGCCCCAAACGTCTAGGAACACGTGAACTCAGTGGGCCGAAGGGCCTGTTTCCATGCTGTATCTCTAAGGAACCAGGCCAGTACAGACTGAGCCAGATGGAGGATGGTGGAGAAGCATTAAGTTGACTTTGAAGCCATAAGATCATGGATTTGATGGTTTATTTCACTCGCATGTTTAAACCGTAATGATGTATTCTTATGCTTATTCTGAATTGTTTACTATATGTTCGTGTTGTTACTTGCGAGCGGAGCACCAAGGCACATTCCTTGTGTGTGTACATACTTGGCCAATAAACGTATTCATTAAAGAAGGCGTTGTGTGGTCAGCCACACTGGGAGCTCAGTCTTCTTTTGGCAGAAACCTGATGTGTGACCTTCTTGATACATAATGACTTAGCTGTTCTATTCCGCAGGCCGAAAAAGTGATTGTCAGCAGGCTGGTACAGTAGCTAATTGTGCACATTGTAGTAAACAACTAAAGGCTGCAGGACGAGGAGTCTGTGCCTGCTGGAAGGGAACGCAACTGCACACACACAGCACTCAAGTAGTCGCGAGAGTTGACTTTGAGTGACTTTGCAAGGCCTGCTCATCTCAATAATGATGAGCTGCTGCTTGCACAGATGCATCGGGAAGGAGAGCGCTGGGTGATGTATGTAGAGAGTTAGCGAGACTTGCTGCTCATAGTTAAAGCTGAGCAGCACACTAGGGAGGTTTAAAGAATTTCAGCCATAAGATCACGGATTCAATGATTCAATGATAATTTGTTGTCACATGCACCTAGGTACAGTGAGACTCTTTGTTTTGCATGCAATCCAGTAAAATCACACACACTATAGACAAGCACGATCATAGACAACTACATAAGTGCAATGATTGTAGTGTAGGAATAGTAGACTTCACTGAGGCAGCACAGAAAGTCTCGCCACGTTTTTGGCACCAATTTGCGCCACAACATAGAAATAACAAGACTTTATGAGTAGGAAAGAAAACTGCAGATGCTGGTTTAAATTGAAGGTAGACACAAAACGCCGGAGTAACTCAGTGGGTCAGGCAGCATCTCTGGAGAGAAGGAATAGGTGACGTTTCGGGTCGAGACCCTTCTCCAATCTGAAGAAGGGTCTCGACACGAAACGTCACCCATTTCTTCTCACCAGAGATGCTGCCTGACCCGCTGAGTTACTCCGGCGATTTGTGTCTAACTTCAATAACAAGCCTTTGATAAGGTCCCACACAGGAGATTGGTGGGCAAAATTAAGAGCACATGATATTGGGGGTAGGGTATTGACATGGATAGAGTATTGGTTGGCAGACAGGAAACAAAGAGTAGGAATAAGTGAATAAAGGGGAGGCCATAGTTTTAAATGGTGAGAACAAACTTTTTTTCTGAATTTTTCTGAGTTATGAATTTGTGGAATTCTCTGCCACAGAAGGCAGTGGAGGCCAATTTGCTGGATGAATTTAAAAGGGAGTTAGATAGAGCTCTAGGAGCTAGTGGAATCAGGGGATATGGGGAGAAGGCAGGCACAGGTTACTGATTGTGGATGATCAGCCATGATCACAATGAATGCGGTGCTGGCTCGAAGGGCCAAATGACCTCCTCCTGCACCTATTTTCTATGTAACAGTGGACTTGTACATGTTGGACAGCCTAATGGGAGTGCAGGAAGGAACTGCAAGTGCTGGTTTACACCGAAGGTAACTCAGGGGGTCAGGTAGCATCTCTGGAGAAAAGGAACAGGTGATGTCTCAGGTCATAGAAACATAGAAACATAGGAGTAGGCCATTCGGCCCTTTGAGCCTGCACCGCCATTCAATATGATCATGGCTGATCATCCAACTTAGTATCCCGTACCTGCCTTCTCTCCATACCCCCTGATCCCTTTAGCCACAAGGGCCACATCTAACTCCCTCTTAAATATAGCCAATGAACTGGCCTCAACTACCTTCTGTGGCAGAGAATTCCACAGATTCACCACTCTCTGTGTGAAAATAAACATTCTCATCTCGGTCCTAAAAGACGTCCCCCTTATCCTTAAACTGTGGCCCCTTGTTCTGGACTTCCCCAACGTCGGGAACAATCTTCCTGCATCTAACCTGTCCAACCCCTTAAGAATTTTGTAAGTTTCTATAAGATCCAAGACGAGGCACTTTTTCAGACCTTCTTCAGAGTACTCCTTCCGAGATGCAATAAATAAGCCTTACTGTAGGCCACCTATCTGTCAGAGAGAGGGGAAAAGTATGAGACACACTGAAAAGAAAATTAAGTAATGAGTAGGAAATATGCCCAACTTAGGAACATTTTCACAGGCTTGTGAACATGTTATTTCCACATGGACACCTCACAGAATGACTTCAGACTTTAGAGACACAGCATGGGCTTTGTCTCACCGAGTCTGTGCCGACCACCCCCTACACGAATACAATCCCTCACACCAGGGACAATTTACCGAAGCCAATTAACCTACAAACTTGCACGTCTTTGGAGTGTGGGAGGAAACCAGAGCACCCGGAGGGTTACAGGGAGAACCTGCAAACTCCGTACGGACAGCGCCCATAGTCAGGATCAAACCCGGATCTCTGGTGGTGTGTGGCAGCGCTAATGCTGCGCCACTGTGCCACCCTAAATTGTTCCATTCTTCTTCTCGCGTTTGAGGCAGCAGAAGTTATGTAACGCCCTCCAGACGCTGTAGCCTGTGCAATGTGCTGTTGTCGAGGGCCGTGAGGTCTACCCCTCCACCAGCGGGACGGAAGACAGCACGGTCGAAAATGACGTGCTGCGCTGTTTGCCGGTCTGCTCCACACACGCAGGCTGCTGATGGACGCAACCCCTAACGATGCATGTTGGCGTTGAACCGGCCGACCCCTGTGCGGAGCCGGCTCAGGGCGACCCACTCTTTTAAGGCACCACACAGAATGCCCAGACAAACGTCAAACTCTTTAACAAATGTGGATACTCCATTCAGTAGTTTGATATCCATTTTTCAGGATGTTGGGAATACAACATTTTGTGGCCAATGCCCAGTTTCCCTTGCGAAGTTGGTGAAGGTACCCCAGTGATGCAATCAGGTAGGAAGTTTCATGATCTGGACATGGCAATGATCAAGGAAAGCCAACGTATTTCTAAATCAGGGATGGCATCTGTTGTTCCAAATAAATACAGCTAGTTAAAAACAACAAGTCAAGTCTGTTACTCTGACAGAATGACTTGCAGGCCAAAAAACCACAGCCACACATTCATTGGAATTTGCTGAATAGTGAAAGGCCTGGATAGAGTGGATATGGAGAGGATGTTTCCACAAGTGGGAAATCTAGGACCAGAGGCCACAGCCTCAGAATAAAAGGAAACACCTTTAGAAAGGATATGAGGAGGAATTTCTTTGGTCAGAGGATGGTGAATCTGTGGAATTCAGTGCCACCGACGGCTGTGGGGGTAGAAACATAGAAAATAGGTGCAGGAGTAGGCCATTCGGCCCTTCGAGCCTGCACCGCCATTCAATATGATCATGGCTGATCATTCAGCTCAGTAGCCTGTACCTGCCTTCTCTCCATACCACCTGATCCCTTTAGCAAAAAGGGCCACATCTAACTCCCTCTTAAATATAGCCAATGAACTGGCCTCAACTACCTTCTGTGGCAGAGAATTCCACAGACTCACCACTCTCTGTGTGAACAAATGTTTTCTCATCTCGGTCCTAAAAGACTTCTCCCGTATCCTTAAGCTGTGACCCCTGGTTCTGGACTCCCCCAACATCGGGAACAATCTTCCCGCATCTAGCCTCTCCAACCTCTTAAGAATTTTATATGTTTCTATAAGATCCCCCCTCAGTCTTCTAAATTCCAGTGAGTACAAGCCCAGTCTATCTAGTCTTTCCTCATATGTAAGTCCCGCCATCCCAGGGATCAATCTGGTGAACCTTCTCTGTACTCCCTCTAAGGCAAGAACGTCTTTCCTCAGGTTAGGAGACCAAAACTGCACACAATACTCCAGGTGCGGTCTCACCAAGGCCCTGTACAACTGCAGCAGAACCTCCCTGCTCCTAAACTCAAATCCTCTTGCTATGAATGCCAACATACCATTCGCTTTCTTCACTGCCTGCTGCACCTGCATGCTTGCTTTCAATGACTGGTGCACCATGACACCCAGGTCACGTTGCATCTCCCCTTCTCCCAATCGGTCATCATTCAGGTAATACTCTGCTTTCCTGTTCTGGCCGCCAAAGTGGATAACCTCACATTTATCCACATTATATTGCATCTGCCATGCATTTGCCCACTCGCCTAATCTATCCAAGTCACTCTGCAGCCTCCTAGCATCCTCCTCGCAGCTAACACTGCCACCCAGCTTCGTGTCATCCGCAAACTTAGAGATGTTGCATTCAATTCCCTCGTCCAAATCATTAATATACACTGTAAATAACTGGGGTCCCAGCACTGAGCCTTGCGGTACCCCACTAGTCACTGCCTGCCTTTCCGAAAAGGACCCGTTTATTCCTACTCTTTGCTTCCTGTCCGCCAACCAATTTTCTATCCACCTCAACACTGAACCCTCAATACCATGTGCTTTAAGTTTGTACACCAATCTCCTATGTGGGACCTTGTCGAAGGCCTTCTGAAAGTCCAGATATAACACATCGACTGGTTCTCCCTTATCCACTCTACTAGTTACATCCTCGAAAAATTCTATAAGATTCGTCAGACATGATTTGCCTTGGTAAATCCATGCTGACTTTGTCCGATGATTTCACCACTTTCCAAATGTAATGCTATCACATCTTTAATAACTGACTCTAGCATTTTCCCCACTACCGATGTTAGGCTAACTGGTCTATAATTCCCCGTTTTCTCTCTCCCTCCCTTTTTAAAAAGTGGGGTTACATTAGCTACCCTCCAGTCCTCAGGAACTACTCCAGAATCTAAAGAGTTTTGAAAAATTATCACTAATGCATCCACTATTTCTGAGGCTACTTCCTTAAGCACTCTGGGATGCAGCCTATCTGGCCCTGGGGATTTATCTGCCTTTAATCCATTTAATTTACCTAACACCACTTCCCGACTAACCTGGATTTCCCTCAGTTCCTCCATCTCTTTAGACCCCCGGTCCCCCGCTATTTCCGGCAGACGGTTTATGTCTTCCTTAGTGAAGACAGAACCAAAGTATTTGTTCAATTGGTCTGCCATCTCCTTGTTCCCTATGATCAATTCACCTGTTTCCGACTGCAAGGGACCTACATTTGCCTTAACTAATCTTTTTCTCTTGACATATCTATAAAAGCTTTTGCAGTCTGTTTTTATGTTCCTTGCCAGTTTTCCCTCATAATCTATTTTCCCTTTCCTAATTAAGCCCTTTGTCCTCCTCTGCTGGACTCTGAATTTCTCCCAGTCCTCTGGTATGCTACTTTTTCTGGCTAATCTGTATGCTTCATCTTTTGTTTTAATACTATCCTTGATTTCCCTTGTTAGCCACGGATGCACTACCCTTCCTGGTTTGTTCTTTTGCCAAACTGGGATGAACACTTGTTGTAGTTCATCCATGCGACCTTTAAATGCCTTCCATTGCATGTCCACTGTCAACCCTTTCAGCATCAATCGCCAGTCTATCTTGGACAATTCATGCCTCATACCCTCAAAGTTACCTTTCTTTAAGTTCAGAACACTTGTTTCTGTATCGACTTTGTCACTCTCCATCCTAATGAAGAACTCTACCATATTATGATCACTCTTGCCCAAGGGGCCTCGCACAACAAGACTGCTAACTAACCCTTCCTCATTACTCAATACCCAGTCTAGAATGGCCTGTTCTCTCGTTGGTTCCTCGACATGTTGGTTTAGAAAACCATCTCTCAAACATTCCAAGAAATCCTCTTCCTCAGCACCCTGCCAGTTTGGTTCACCCAATCTATATGTAGATTGAAGTCACCCATTATAACTGCTGCGCCTTTAGTGCATGCATTTCTAATTTCCTGCTTGATGCCACCCCCAACCTCCCTACTGCTGTTAGGTGGCCTGTACACAACTCCCACTAGCGTTTTCTGCCCCTTAGTGTTTCGTAGCTCTACCCATATCGATTCCACTTCCTCCAAGCTAATGTCCTTCCTTTCCACTGCTTTAATCTCCTCTCTAACCAGTAACGCTACCCCACCTCCTTTTCCTTTCTGTCTATCCCGCCTGAATATAGAATATCCCTGGATGTTGAGCTCCCAGCCTTGGTCACCCTGGAGCCATGTCTCCGTAATCCCAACTATATCATAATCATTAATAACTATCTCCACATTTAATTCATCCACCTTATTACGTATACTCCTTGCATTGAGACACAAAGCCTTCAGGCTTGTTTTTACAACTCTCTTACCCCTTGTACGATTATGTTGAAAAGTGTCCCTTTTTGATTTTTGCCCTGGATTTGTCTGCCTGCCACTTTTACTTTTCACCTTGCTACCTGTTGCTTCTACCCTCATTTTACACCCCTCTGTCTCTCTGCTCCAGCTCCCATCCCCCTGCCACATTAGTTTAAATCCTCCCCGACAGCACTAGCAGGGTCAAGTCATTGGGTATTTTTAAAGCAGAGGTTGGCAGGTTCTTGATTAGCAAGGGTGTCAAAGGTTTTGGGGAGAAGGCAGGAGAATGGAGTTGAGTGGGCGAGATAGATCAGCCTTGACTGAATGGCGGAGTAGACTCGATGAGTTGAATGGCCTAATTCTACTCATGATTTATGAACCTATGAATTTCTGAACTTTTGGGTCACTGTCAAAGCAGCCTCATTAAAATAAAACATTAGGGCAAGGCACATATGCACTGCACAATACTGGAGAATAAACCGGGTTTATTTATTCCATGTGCGGTCATGAGAGTTCATGGGATACGGATAAAGAAGTTAACATGGATTAGTAGTTGCAGTAGGGCAGAGGGCAAGGCATGTACAGTTATATAGTCACACAGCATGGAAGCAAGCACCTCAACCCAACTCTCCCATTGCATTTAAGATGCCCATTGAGCTCCATTGCCCATGATTGCCCATTTCATTTTTCTATGCATTTGTAGCCAGGATCATTTATCCAGGGAAAGAAATATCATTTCAGTCAGACACAAAAATGCTGGAGTAACTCAACGGGTCAGGCAGCATCTCTGGGGAGAAGGAACGGGTGAAGTTTCGGGTCGAGACCCTTCTTCAGACTGATTTATTCATTTAAGTCTGTGCCGTGATGGATTGAGGCGATCTTGAAGCTCTATTCATTTACAAAAGCTATATTGCTGTTCTGTGCAATATGACAAACTGAACTGACACCTATTCAGTTTAGGTACTAGCATACTTCTGCTGTCCTTTCTTCCAAATGTTGCAATATTATGCTGCATGAAAAAGCCAAGGATAATCTTTGATACTTTCATGTCATCCAGCCGTAGACACTTTAATCTGCTCAAACACTGAGCTCAAAGAAAACCTTGGTATCACAAACTGCTGGAGTAACTCAGCGGGTCAGGCAGCATCTCTGGAGAGAAGGAATGGGTGACGTTTCGGGCTGAGACCCTTCTTCAGACTGATGTATCTCTAAAGTGTAAAGACTAAAGAGGCAGATGTTCTGCAACCTAAAGGATACATCTTAAATGACTATAAATTGTAGGCAGCTAGACCACATGCGGAGTTTATTCCAACCACTGTGCCTTTGCTGGATCTTCGTAAAAGAATAGGAGTTGTACACCCTCTTGTTGGCGAACCTGAAAACCCCTCAAATCAATTCCTAACCTTTTTTATTTCAATGAAGGCAGCTGACATTTCCGACATCTAAGTGCACACCCCTCCTCCATAATAAAAGCTCGGTAACTGCCCCCTTCATCTATTCTGAGGGACATTTGCTGTGTTTCTGCCCCTCTCACCATTCCAGAGCATTGACTTCCAAATAAGCTCTGAACTACATGGAGCTGGGAGCAATTGGTTTGTCTTTTTGCACTGTTATTGTTTGTTTGTTTTTATGTGTATGCATGTGTGCGTGTGTGTGTGTGTGTGTGTGTGTGTGTGTGTGTGTGTGTGTGTGTGTGTGTGCGCGCGCGTATATGTGTATACAGTATATGTACACTCTATATACATACACACCCACTGAACTTTTTTTGTTCTCATTTATTATATTGTTTACGGCTTATAATGTTTACCTATTTTGTTGTGCTTCTGCACATAAGAATTTCATTGTTCTATCTGGGACATATGAAAATAAAACACTCTTGACGAATATTGCCTTCTACATTTCACCATTTGTATCATCTGCGAGCATTACACACAAATTAAATTGATTTATAAACAATAACAACTAAAGATATCAAAGTGATCTTTCAGGGAAAACCTTCAGGGGAGTCTTTGATAAAAATCTTACCCTCGTCATCCTTTTCCTTCCTGATAATGAGCCAATTTTGCGTCCATGTCACAATCTCCATCTTAATCACACGGGCGTCTATTTTCTTAACAAGCTCTCTGTCTGGAACTTCATAGAATGCTTTCTGAGAGCCCATTAATGCAGCATTGATCTTGATCAATCACCTCTGTCACTTCATCAAAGAATTCAATTATAAAAGAACGCTAAAGGTTACTTTCCTGGACTAGTTGCCATAATGTACAGGATGAAGGTTACACCCAACAGATGTGTCGTGAATTTTGTATTAATCATATTTATAATCATCTGAGCTGAGGCATTCAAATATATTCAGGGAAAAGGGAAGAATCCCGAGTATGCCCATCAACCCACTGCCATTGGACCAAGCGATATTCACACACACACTATACCCATCAACCCACTGCCATTGTACCAAGCCACCCACACACACACACACACACACACACACACACTATACCCATCAACCCACTGCCATTGTACCAAGCCACACACACACACACACACACACTATACCCATCAATCCACTGCCATTGTACCAAGCCACACACACACACACACACACACACACACACACACACACACACACACACACACACACACACACACACACACACACACACACACACACACACACACACACACACACACACACACACACACACACACACACACACACACACTATACCCATCAACCCACTGCCATTGGACCAAGCGATATTCACATACACACTATACCCATCAACCCACTGCCATTGTACCAAGCCACACACACACACACACACACTATACCCATCAATCCACTGCCATTGTACCAAGCCCCACACACACACACACACACACACACACACACACACACACACACACACACACACACACACACACACACACACACACACACACACACACACACACACACACACACACACAGTGCCTATCTTCGGTTTAAACTAGCATTTGCAGTTCCTTCCTACACACAAAACATTAGTACTGAAGAAGGGTTCCAACCCAAAACGCCACCAATCCATGTTCTCCAAGGCTGCTGCCTGATCCGCTGAGTTACTCCAGCACTTTGTGTCTTTCATTTATACTGAGGCATATGATCCCCTTCCACTTATTCAGTAGCCAACAAAAATACCATGGAACAGCTTGGGGAAAAAAAAAATCATAGGAAGTTCTTCAGTTACCTAACAAAATCAATCATGGAAGGTTTCTTGCAAAGAATAGCTGCAACCTTTGTCCACATAATAACAATCATCCCACATTAAGGCAATTTATAATGCAATTTCAGAATTCAGTCAAAATAAGAAGATTATGTAAACATGTACTTCTTGAAATCTGTCCCGTGTCTCAGCGATAGAATTTCTGCATAGTAACTTCTGCTTCTGAAATACAGTTCCTTTCATTGTGAATCCAGGGCAGTTTTCCTGTTTGGTGAAATTACCTTTGGATTCTTATGGAGCAATGCAGATCAGTGAAGTGAAATATCACTACTTTATCATAAAGTTATGTGGCACTCCAGTAACAAGTGCCATGGCTTCTGAAGCTTTCCAATTGCCTAACTTGGGATAAATCTTTCGTAATCCACTTGTGCTCCATTCCTGCAAGGATTATTTCTAGTCAATTTGAAGTGGGGTTGTTCCACCATCACATCTTTCAATTGCCTCACCAGCGTTGGATCTTAAAAGTAGCGTGTGATATATGAGCTGGTGTATTTTGAGATGTGTTCACTGCATTGCAAATGCGGAGAGCCGAAATTGATTTGAAATAGACAGCTGCTGCTCGGATGTTTTGAGAAGGTTAATAAAACATAGTCATTTAAAGCATAGTCGCGGGGTATGTCCATAAACAGGTTAGAACATTACTGTGTCTAAAGCTGCATTTTTCTTGTGTCAGAATAAGGTGCGTTATGTTGCACAGATATGGTGAGGTACAGATACAATGAAAATCTTCTTTGTAGTAGCACCACAGACACATAGATTTGGGACAACATTGCAGGATGGCATAGTGGCAGGGCGGTAGAGTTGCCTTACAGTGCCACAGACCTGGGTTCGATCCTGACTATGGGTGCTGTCTGTATGGAGTTTGTTGTTCTCCCTGTGACCACGTGGGTTTTCTCCGGGTGCTCCAGTTTCCTCCCACACCCCAAAGACGAACATGTCTGTAGGTTAATTCACAAAATGCTGGAGTAACTCAGCAGGTCAGGCAGCATCTCGGGATAGAAGGAATGGGTGACGTTTCGGGTCGAGACCCTTCTTCAGACTGTAGGTTATTTGGCTGTAGGTTATTTGGCTTCTGTAAAAAATGTACATTGTCCCTCGTGTGTGGGATAGTGCTGTTGTATGGGGATCACTAGTCTGCACATACAGTGGGCCAAAGGGCCTGTTTCCATGCGGTATCTCTAAAGAAAAACATTCCCGAATAAATTATAAATAAATTCTGTAAGACAATGATAAAAAAATTCTGTAAGACAATGATAAAAAAAGTGCAACAAAAAAGATATTGGTGCAAAACACAATTAGGATTTTAAAAAGTGCATGGTAGTACAAGAGGTAGACACAAAAAGCTGGAACAACTCAGCTGGACAGGCAGCATCTCTGGAGAGAAGGAATGGGTGACGGTTCTGGTCGAGATCCTTTCTCAGACTGGAAGGGTCCTACGTCACCCATTCCCTCTCTCCAGAGATGCTGCCTGTCCCGCTGAGTTACTCCAGCATTTTGTGTCTATCTTTGGTTTAAACCAGCATCTGCAGGTCCTTCCTACACATACATAGTACGAGGTGGTCCATAGTACGATACGATACAATACGATAGGACTTTATTTATCCCAGGAGGGAAATTAATTTGCCAACAGTCATATAAAACACAAAAAACATGAAAATAAAGTGACGAGTGGCAAGGCTTTGGGGATGTGCAAAGATTGAGGAGGTGGTGGGGGGGGGGGGGGAGGGGGTCATTCTCAGTCTCAGTCTCAGTCTGCCCCACGACAGAAGGGCAAGGGGTTGTAAAGTTTCATAGCCACAGGGAAGAAGGATCTCCTGTGGCTTCTGTCCTGCAGCATAGTGTCCATTGCCTAGGTAGGATGAGGGTTGTGCAGGTTGGTTCAGGAACCTGGTAGTTGTAGGATAGTTTCATACAAGTCCAAAAGATGAACTGATTTATTGCAAGTCTTACAATTCTAGTCTCCCAATATACCAAATAATGTTCTTGTTCAATATCATTTGCAAAGATAAAGGCTTTCACATCCATGTCTAGTTCAGAGATGCAGCGTGGAAACGAGCACTTTGGCCCACCGCGTCTGCGCCAACCAACGATTCCCGTACACTGCCACTACTCTACACACTGGGGACAATTTACAATCTTTACCGAAGCCAATTAACCTACAAATCTATATGTCTTTGGAGTATGGGAGGAAATCGGAGCACCCGGGGAAAACCCATGTGGACAGGAACCCACACACACACCCCTTATGGACAGCACCCATAGTCAGGATCTAACCCGGGTCTTCACAGGTTCACGAGTTCCCAAGTTATAGGAGTAGAATTAGGCCATTCGGCCCATCGCGCCTACGCCATTCAATCATGCCTGATCTCTGCCTCCTAATCCCATTTCCCTGCCTTCTCCCCATAACCCTTGACACCCGTTCCAATCAAGAATTTGTCTATCTTTGGACGCGTTAGAGGCAGGAAACATGTTCCCAATGTTGGAGGAGTCCAGAACAAGGGGCCACAGTTTAAGAATAAGGGGTAGGCCATTTAGAACTGAGATGAGGAAAAACATTTTCAGTCAGAGAGTTGTGAATCTGTGGAATTCTTTGCCTCAGAAGGCAGTGGAGGCCAATTCTCTGAATGCATTCAAGAGAGAGCTAGATAGAGCTCTTAAGGATAGCGGAGTCAGGGGGTATGGGGAGAAGGCAGGAACGGGGTACTGATTCAGAATGATCAGCCATGATCACATTGAATGGTGGTGCTGGCTCGAAGGGCCAAATGGCCTCCTCCTGCACCTATTGTCTATTGTCTATTGTCTCTGCCTTAAAAATATCCACTAACTTGACCTCCACAACCCTCTGTGGCAATTAGTAACACAGATTAACTACCCTCAGTCTGAAAAAGTTCCTCCTCACCTCCTTTGTAAAAGACCACCCCTTTAATTCTGAGGCGATGACCTCTGGTCCTAGACTCTCCCACCAGTGGAAACATCCTTTCCACATCCACTCGTTCTATGCCTTTCATTATTCTGTAGGTTTGAATGAGGTCCCCCCTCAACCTTCTAAACTCCAGTGAGTAGAGTCCCAGGTCACTGTCAAGCACTCATCAGATGTTAACATAGAAACATAGAAACATAGAAAATAGGTGCATGAGTAGGCCATTCGGCCCTTCGAGCCTGCACCGCCATTCAATATGATCATGTCTGATCATCCAGCTCAGTAACCTGTACCTGCCTTCTCTCCATACCCCCTGATCCCTTTCGCCATAAGGGCCACATCTAACTCCCTCTTAAATATAGCCAATGAACTGGCCTCAACTACCTTCTGTGGCAGAGAATTCCACAGACTCACCACTCTCTGTGTGAAGAAATGTTTTCTCACCTCGGTCCTAAAAGACTTCCCCCTTATCCTTAAGCTGTGACCCCTGGTTCTGGATTCCCCCAACATCGGGAACAATCTTCCCGCATCTAGCCTCTCCAACCCCTTAAGAATTTTATATGTTTCAATAAGATCCCCCTTCAGGCTTCTAAATTCCAGTGAGTATAAGCCTAGTCTATCCAGTCTTTCTTCATATGAAAGTCCTGCCATCCCAGGGATCAATCTGGTGAACCTTCTCTGTACCTGGTGAACCTACTCATTCCCAGAATCATTCTTGTAAACCTCCTCTGGATCCTCTCCAACCGGATCTCTGGCACTGTAAGGCCTATACTCTTAGATTTAGAGTAGATTTAGCTCTTAGGGCTAAAGGAATCAGGGAAATGGGGGAAAAGCAGGATCGGATGATCAGCCATGATCAGCCATGATCATATTGAACGGTACTGGCTCGAAGGGCCGAAGGGTCGAAGGGTCTACTCCTGTACCTATTTTCTATGTTTCTACTGCTGCACTACTGTGCCACCACTCTCCCCAGGACTAAGAATACTTGTTTGGTCAATTAGACCTGCTGTTCTTTAAACAATTCTGACACTTCTGGTATTGGTGCTTTCATTGCAGTGTTTGCCAGTTTGATTATCCACGTGGACTTCTGGACAACTCGTGTAGAATTTTCAATTGAATGTTAACTTCCAGATTTCAACAAAGTATACCATCTGTACACTCTCCATATGGTGACATTTTACATTCCTCTTTCTACTTTGTATGTTAATTCCTTTGATAGTGGTACAGCTTGGCGGATTAAAATTGTCACCTCAATTTTTTGTGGGCAAGAGAATAAGACAGCAGGTGTTTTCGGGACCAGTGTTTCACAGTGGGAGGGGGGAAAAAAACTCGACCTGTCAAGAGTTGAAATTTGAGATGTTAGCAGCTTAATGATGGACTAGGTTGCACAGCCTGGCCTTGTGACTCAAACACTTAAAAAGGTCAAAAGGCAAACAGCAGCACTTTTCCAATGATCAGGTGAGTAGGAAATATGAGAGGGGTGGAAATCGGGTTGAATTTGATGGGAATACCAGGTTAGGATCTCTTCACATTTCTGCCTGGTTGCCGGCCGACCAGCTGACTGCCAGGATTCATACCTCACGCTACCTCGGCAATGCCAGCAGCTTAATCAAGGACGGGTCGCACCCTGACAATAAGCTAAACTGAAACTGAATAAACTACACCGAATCCGACAGGTGGGGCTCACGTTGTCGGCCTCCCCGTGGTGAGCCCTGTCAACTGACCTCAGTCAGGCGAACGACAACAAACAGAGACAGCAGAAGCAGAAGCAGCTTCATAACTCCTGCTGCCTCAAACGATAGGAGAAGAAGAAGGTTGGAAATTGAGATGGGTAGCTTAGAAGTCTGCAGAATAGAAGGAATGAGACTGGATTGTTGTGGAGAAGAAGGGAAAAGAGTGAAACTTGGAAGGAAACGGTGTATGACAGGTTTTCGAAGGCAAGGAGGCAATGAATACGTTTCTGATCTTCCTAGCCACAAGGAGGGGTGAGGTAAGGAATCTGTCTCTCCTTCTTGTAGCCACAAGAAACATTGGAAGGTGAGACACAACTACACTTCAACCACTGGGTTTTCCCCAACCCTTGGGCAACCTGATGTGGATGGTTCAGTTTCAAAATGCTGACACAATCTGAGACAGGAAGCCTCATTTATAAATCATAATAAAGCACTTTTCAGAACATCCTATGCAATCCAAGATTTGCTCTTGTTAAACACAATGGTGCCTCGTTCGGGTCAGGATTTGTATTTTTAATCATTTACCCCTCTTCACTCTCGGGGAGGGGCAAATTCCCCCACTTTCTTACTTGTGAATGAATATTTTCTGATAGAATAGAAGCTGATGGAGTAAAACCAAGATGCACTGAAAAGCTTTTTGTTGCGTGCCATTCAGTCGGCAGAAAGACTGTACGCGATTACAGTCCAGTGTACAGATGCAAGATAAAGGGAATAACGTGCAGTGCAAGGTAAAGCCCAGTAAAGTTCGATTAAAGGTCGAGGGTCTCCAATGAGGTACATTGAAGACCCTCCAATGTACGGTGGCATGGCACGGTGGCGCAGCGGTAGAGTTGCTGCCTTACAGCGAATGCAGCGCCGGAGACTCAGGTTCGATCCCAACTACGGGCGCCGTCTGTACGGAGTTTGTACGTTCTCCCCGTGACCTGCGTGGGCTTTCTCCGAGATCTTCGGTTTCCTCCCACACTCCAAAGACGTACAGGTTTGTAGGTTAATTGACTGGGTAAATATACAAATTGTCCCTAGTGTCTGTAGGACAGTGTTAATATGCGGGGATCACTGGGCGGCGCGGACTCGGTGGGCCGAAGGGCCTGTTTCCGCGCTGTATCTCTAAATACAAAATAAATAAATACTAAATACATGGTAACTCAAGACCGCTCTCTAGTTGTTGATAGGGTGGCTCAGTTGCCTGGTGACAGCCGGGTAGAAGCTGTCCCTGGATCTATAATTATCCCTACTTATTTGTACGGAGATTTAATGGTGGCAACGAAAAAAAAGATAAATTTATTACTTTCTTGAAAATTACTTGCGATCAATATATTACTTCTCATACAGTCTCTGTGCTTCTGAAAGTCATTCATTGTTACATCCAGTTTATGAACAGAGTGCAGGTTGGAGCATGTGCAATAGCTACTGAGAGGCAATAAAGATGCAGTAAAATGCGTCCTTTCTACCGAGCTGCAATGAACCTGTTCAATGTAACGGCTGAATCAGAGTTTACCATTGTGATGATTTATCAAAATGATGTCGGAATCCTTCACGTGCAGGGAGGAACTGCAGATGCTGGTTTAAACCAAGGACAGATGCAAAAAGGCTGGAGTAACTTAGCGGGTCAGGCAGCATCTCTGGAGACAAGGAACAGATGACGTTTTGGGTCAAGACCCTTCTTCAGACTGAGAGTCAGGGGAAAGAGGAACACGAGATATAGACGGCCCTTAGGAGAAATGATGGAAGATATGCACTATCTAGATATGTATTAGTTTTATTGTCGTCCTGTAGAGTTCCACTGTCTGTATGTCACCTATCCCACACCCAACTGTGGCCTATTGTGTGCCCTGTAGCGACCATAGGTTTTGGTCCTGAGAGTCGAACCCTCGGATTGGCCAGCAAGGTCCACATGGTGGTGCGACCATTGGGATTGCTCCTGAGAGTCGAACCCGCTGATTGGCCAGCAAGGTCAGGTGGTGGTTTTGGGGCCCAGAAACCAGGAGTGGGAAGAGAACTTCGATGTGAACAGTTTGAGTTAATGGTTGTCTGTAATCTCGTTTGTTATCCTTTGTAATTGAATATTGCTGCCGCAATAAACTTCTTTAACAAAGTACAAGCCTCCAGACTCGCCATAGCCCTACATTTCCTTGATTATCGTTGTATTTTGCATATTTTCCATTCATTTCTCATAAATACCGTCTATATCTCTCGTTACCCGTTCCCCCAACTCTCAGTCTGAAGAACGGTGTCGATCCGAGATGGCTCCTGCTCCTTGTCTCCAGAGATGCTGCCTGACCCGCTGAGTTACTCCAGCCTTTTGTGTCTCTTTTTGGAATTGTTCATATCTTGTTACAACCCCTTACTTCTCCTCCCCCACCCCCCCCCGACCCCCACCCCCACCCCCACCCCCACCACTTGGTCTCACAAAATGGACATAACACCTCCATCTTCTTTCAATATTTTAGTTAAAATTCCATCTTTTCCGGCAGCCTTGTTGATGCTCGTGAGTCTATTGCCTTTTCAAATCCATTCGTAAGAGTGTTTTGCATAAAGATTCTTGACAACCCAAGATTTGGTTTAAAGCACATATTTCAAGCAAAAACAGGGTAGTATGCAAAGATAAATACTCCCCTGCGGTTTCAAGTTAGTACGTGTGGGGGGAGCAGGTAGATAGGAAGAATGTGACTCAGACTTTACATAGCTCTGTTTAAGCCCCACTTCACCAAGATATGCAAGAACAATACCTAAGTGGCTTAAGGTTTCAAGGGCAGTGATAAAAAAAGAAGTCAGTTGAATGCAAAGGTTTCTTGGCAAAGGTTTCTTGACCATCGCCTTATGTTTCTCTGTGTGCTGTTTAACAATACCTTCCTTGAAACACTCCTGAAAGTGATTTCAAGCAGCAAACTAAAATATCACACACTTCACGGATAGATTACTGATGTTTTCTTTGTCATTTATACTAGTCAAGTGGCTTGTTGTGAAGTGTTAAAGGATCCTTATTGCAGCTGCTTCGAGAATGATGATACTTAATGGTCGCTCAGTATCAAAAGCAACCAACGACATTGTTGATTTCAAAGTACTGGCATTACATTTTCTGGCACATCAGGAATTGGAGCATCAAATTGCACAGCACAAAAGCTGACGTTGGCACTTTGAATCACCGAAGCAATTCCACACTTTAACAGCGGCAAAGAAAAAGTAGGAATTGTTTCCGCTGGAGAATGTTTTAGTTTTAGTTTTAGAGATGCAGCAAGCAAATAGGTTCTTCGGCCCACCGAGCCCGCACAGACCAGCGATCCTCGCACATTAACGGTATCTACACACACACAATTGGGACAATTTACATTTATACCAAAGCAACTAACTTCCAAACCTCTATGTCTTTGGAGTGTGGGAGGAAACCGAAGATCTCGGAAAAAAAACATGCAGGTCATGGAGAGAACATACAAGCTCTGTTCAGACAGCACCTGTAGTCAGGATCGAGCCCAGATCTCTGGTGCTGTAAGGCAGAAACTCTACCTCTGTCCCACCGTGCCACCAAACATTAAAGGAAAATGCTCAAATGCAAAGCAAAGAACGGGAATAGCATTTCCTTAAGTTGTTTTAAAAATTGCTTCTGCTTTACTCAGGCTTAAAACTTCCGAATCTTTCATGAACACGTCATAATTTGTGCTGGCTCACAATTCATTCGCTGTGTAATACATTATTCACACCAAATGTGAATTAGTATCAACTAATATTGTAATTACAATGTTTTTACTCTGTAATTACATAGTTATTCATGGAACATAAAATATTACTGGAATCCTGTTGTGCATGAAAATTGTATAGTCTGTAATTGACAGTAATTGAGAATAGTTTGAAGAAAAAAAAAACTTCATTAAGATTTAATGTGGATTTATAAGCTGATAACCAACATGGTTACACTTTTGGCAGTCTTTGATCTGCCTCACGCAGGCTTAACCATCAGGTCGTACAGTTGCTACTCCTAGTCCTCGAGAATTATGGCTCGAAAGACACTTTAGCCCAGCTTTTTCATTTGCTGCATAATCCAACCACATAATGTGCCACGGTCGGGGACGAGCTGTCTGTCCGTGGGCGTGGGGAAGAGAGTGGAAGTTTTGTTGCCTCCATCACAGTGAAGGGGTGTTTGGAGTCACTGTGATGGATGTTTGTGTTGGGGTCATGTGTCTTGTGTTCTTTTTTTTTTTTGTATATCTGCTATGTAGTTTCGTTCGGTACCTTGGTACCGAATGACAAATAAAGCTCTGTTGAACTGTTGAACTTAATCTCTCATTTTTCAGACAAACGTTTGAAATAGCGTTTCAAGGTTCACCTGAAAGCCGGCTACCGCCCTCCACCTTGCGATGCAAGGATTTCTTTTCAGGACATCCTTAACGCCAAATTGTGACCGGGAAGCTCGGAATGGGATTACACTTCACTGTCAAACCGGGAAGATGTAGAACCTTTGCCGCCAACATCAAAGGAAGCAGCTGACCTCAGTACATTCAGCACTTTGGTCCCGCTGTTCGATTGCTGGCTTTGAGTAATGCTATGCGCACCCAGCTCCATACATCAAGGCTTTTTATTGTAGATTGAATTAACCATATTCTGCAATTGCCAACAGCTGTTACATTGCCGTTTACTGGAGGTTTTGCTATCTTTACCATAATAATGGAAGCTGTAAAGCCTGACCTGCGAGGTATTGATGTCACGAATTATGGATGGCGCTGTCTTTCTATTTCAAAATATGAACTTAGGTACATGAGATTGTATCAGATTGGAGTAAAACAATCCTCTTTACCAGGTTGAGATTACACAGAGCCCATAATAAAAACCTCCTGGGTGGAAATTTAAAAAAAACTATTCAAGCAAATTATTTGGGGAAACACTAAAGGATTATCTCCATCCTCCAGTGTCTTCTTTTGATGTTTCTTCATAAATATTAGTAGTTGCAGGCCAAATGCTTAACGTGGGAAAAGCCCTTGAAACTTATTTGTGAAGGCTTCATATTCCCATAGAGTCATAGAGTCATACAACATGGAAGCTGGTCCTTTGGCCCAACATGCTCATGCCGACCAACGTGCCCATCTACACCAGTCTCATCTGCCTGGTTTTGGCCCGTATCCCTCTAAACCTACTCTATCCATGTACCTACCTAAATGTTTCTTAAACATTATGACAGTACCTGCCTCAACTATATCCTCCAGCAGCTTGTTCTATACATCCACCACCCTTTGTGTAAAAATGTTACCCTTCGAGTTTCCATTAGATCTTTCCCTCCCTCACCTTAAACCTATGTCCACTGGTTCTCGATTCCCCAACTCTGGGCAAAAGACTCTGTGTGTTTACCCTATCTATTCCTCTCAGGATTTTGTACACCCCTCATAAGATCACCCCTCATCCTCCTGCGCTCCAAGGAATAAACCCCTAGCCTGCTCAACCTCGCCCAATACCACATTCCCTCGAGTCCGGGCAACATCATGGTAATTTTACTCTGAACCATTTTTAATTTGACAACATCTTTCCAATAACATGCTGACCAAAACTGAACACAACACTCTGAATGGCATGAACCAATGTCATTTGTGGGAAGGCTCAATTTGTCCAATGGTTCAAGTTAAGAGAAGATTAATAAAATATTTATACTTGGCATTTGCTTTTTCCTCCAAATATTTTGTTCACAAATATTGATCTCCTCCTCAAAAAGTATAAATTGAGTATTAAACAGAGAAGATAGGGAGGCAACATCTATGAGTTTGGATTAGGCAGAGATTATAAGGCAGAGATAGAGATTCTTGATTAGCTCGGGTGTCAGGTTATGGGGAGAAAGCAAGAGAATGGGGTTAGGAGGAAGAGATAGATCAGCCATGATTGAATGGCGGAGTAGACTGGATGGGCCGAATGGCCAAAATCTGCTCCTATCACATAGAAACATAGAAAGTAGGTGCAGGAGTAGGCCATTCGGTCCTTCGAGCCAGCATCGCCTTTCAATATGATCATGGCTGATCATCCTAAATCAATACCGATTTCCCGTTTTCTCCCCATATCATTTGATTCCGTTATCCCTAAGAGCTATATTTATCTCTTGAAAACATCCAGTGAATTGGCCTCCACTGCCTTCCGTGGTAGAGAATTCGACAGATTTACAACTCTCTGGGTGAGTCTCAATCTTAAATGGCTCACACCTTATTCTTCAACTGTGACCCCTGGTTCTGAACTCCCCCAACATCGGGAACATTTTTCCTGCATCTAGCCTGTCCAATCCCTTAAAGAATTTTATATTTTTCCGTAAGATCCCCTCTCATCCTTCTAAATTCTGGTGACTATAAGCCCAGTCGATCCATTCTTTTCATCATATGTCAGTCCCGCCATCCTGAATATTAACCTGGTGAACCTATGCTGCACTGACTCAATAGCAAGAATGCCCTTGCTCAAATTGGGTGCCCTCATGACCTTTGGAGGTGGGGCAATGGAAATGGGAGCAGCGGGGTTAGCAGTTATGACTGGTGACCTTTTGTGGTGGCAAATCATTGCCTTTGACCCTTCCCTCGACTTGCATGCTGCCTGGCCTACTAAAATGTTCCTCGTATTTTGCTTCAGGTTTTTGGTATCTGCCACATTTTTGCCTTTTAGATTTTTATTTTTTTTAGATTTAGAGATACAGCGCAGAAACAGGCCCTTCGGCCCACCGAGTCCGCGCCGCCCAGCGATCCCCCGCACATTAACACTATCCTACACCCTCTAGGGATAATTTTTACATTTACCCAGCCAATTAACCTACATACCTGTACGTCTTTGGAG
This sequence comes from Rhinoraja longicauda, assembly GCF_053455715.1. Taxonomy (NCBI): domain Eukaryota; kingdom Metazoa; phylum Chordata; class Chondrichthyes; order Rajiformes; family Arhynchobatidae; genus Rhinoraja; species Rhinoraja longicauda. The sequence goes on from NC_135962.1 coordinate 48,040,489, forward strand.
TGTGGGAGGAAACCGAAGATCTCGGAGAAAACCCACGCTGGTCACGGGGAGAACGTACAAACTCCGTACAGACGCCGCCCGTAGTCAGGATCGAACCTGAGTCTCCGGCGCTGCATTCGCTGTAAGGCAGCAACTCTACCGCTGCGCCACCCTGGCCATTTCCGACACCACTCTGTCATTTTCCCTCCACACATGCTGCCTGATCTGCTGAGTACTTACAGCAATTTTCATTTTTTTATTTTAAACGTTTCACCTTTGTGTGGCGTTTGGTTTCAATCTCTCCATCTTCGAGAGTGAAATAGGCTGCATTTGAGAAGAGGGACTTAACATAAAGGTGACATCTGCAACCCACTCATTTGTGGATCCCTCAAGTGTTTGATGCCAAGCTCTTGTTGTCTAAGTTATGACTTGAAGATTTGCAGTGTTTTTTGAGAAAGGACAATTAGATAAAGATAAGATGGGCTGGATGGCTTCCACCTGGGTTAATACATTGTGCGAATGATGTTAATATAGATGTTGTCCCACCTTCTAAAGGTTCTCATAATAAATGTTGAGAATTGGGAATAAAAGGGAGTAAGCTACCTGAGCTACACCAATGAAAGGGGGCAGGTTACTTCAAGAATGATGCATGCTTAATCAAGAAAGTATTTATTCTTTTTAAGTAAGTCAATGTTATTTTGTGAATAAATCGATTTGTACCAGCATCTGCAGTTATTTTCTTTTATTACAATCTCCTGTGATATCATGAGAGGTAGAGTCATAGAGGGGAGATACATTTCCTCCCGGTAGATGCAACAAGGACTACAAACCATCATGGCTGCCAGCAAAAGACTACAAAACCCATAGTCAGCAGGGCTGCCTGCCCTGCTGACACTGATTGCTGCTGACACTGATTGCTGCTGACACTGATTGCTGCTGACACTGATTGCTGCTGATTGCTGCTGACACTGATTGCTGCCCAGCTGAACCAGATGAGCTGATTGCCTCAGTGAGAGAGCTAAAAGGGAAGGGAAGCAGTATATTTAAAGAGAGAGACAACGACTGGAGCAGAGAGGGAGAGAAGCAGTGTTTGAGTTATATTTTGTAAGAAGGCAGCAAGCTACAGTTTTGATTTAACTACCTGTTTTGGTTTTGTGCACCTGTCTGCAAACAATTAAGTTTACCTGTTTTTGGAAAAGACTAAATATATGGAATTTAAGTTTGAAAACAAGAACTTTTCTGTCTTCATTTCCGGCACCCACGCCTCCCAACCTTCAAGAGAAAAGCTCCCGACCTCTCAAGACATCACACTCCCTATTATGTTTAAACACTTACCCTGAGAAAAGTAACTGAGTGATCACCATACAAGTGATTGATAAGATCTGAACGAGATGCTCATTGACTAACTGGGGTTCCACCTCCAGTTAATTTCTCACAGTGTGAAGAAAAGTGAAATTAAATTAAATTAGTCTGAAGAAGTGTCTCGACCCGAAACGTCGCCCATTCCTTCTCTCCAGAGATTCTGCCTGTCCCACTGAGTTTTGTATCTATCTTAGAATTAAAGACCATCGTGTGCTTCAGATTTTATGCAAAAAGCCGACTTGAGCGGTTTTAAGGAGCCGAGGTTTTCCGACATTACCAGTAGAGTTTTCATTCCAGTCACCCTTTTTACCAAGTCCATTTTCAGGACTCGAGGGTCTGAGCTACAGGTGAAGGATGAGCAGGCTGGGACTCTATTCCCTGGAGCACAGGAGGATGAGGGGTGATCTTATAGAGGTGTATAAAACCATGAGAGGAATAGATTGGGTGGATGCACAGAGTCTCTTGCCCAGAGTAGTGGAATCGAGAATCAGAGGGCACGTTTAAGGTGAAGGGGGAAGATCCTACAGGGTTAACTTTTTCACGCTAAGGGCGGTGAGTGTATGGAACGAGCTGCTGGCGGAGGTAGTTGAGGCAGGGACAATCACAACGTTTAAGAAGCAATTAGATTGGTACATGGATAGGACAGGTTTAGAGGGATAGAGGCCAAACACAGGCAAGTGGGACTTGTGTCGATGGGAGATGTTGGTCGGTGTGGACAAGTTGGGGTGAAGGGTCTGTTTCCACATTGTATGACTCTATGGCTCTGTGACAATTTGACTGCAGTAACAGAAGTCTCCATGAGATCAGAACTAATATGGATTAGTATTAATATGGAAGCAGGAATAGGTCCATCAGCACCATGAGCCTGCTCAGCCATTCAACAAGATCATGGTTGACCCAGTTTGTTTTCAGAACTACTGCAGTATTCCTTGCATTTCAAATAACAACAATGTCTGGCTTCGACTCTATCTATTGGGAACCACTCCCCCCCCCAAGGTCTCTAGGCTGTAATATGACAAAGACCTATTGCCCTCTGAGCGAGAGAAAAACATTGTTCCTTTTCATCTCCACCTTAAGTGAGCAGACATTCTGCTGCCCAAATGTAGATCACGGATGTTGCAAGAAATGGTTGTTCAAGTGATTGAACTGTTTTCATTCAATGGAACTTCACAATTTATGGTTACTTCATCGGAGTAAGTGAGGGAAAACAAACGCTGAATCTTATGTAACGAGACCCATTTGCTGCGATCAGTTTAAAATATTACTTTACTGCGGAACTAAAAGTGAAGAAAACAGGATACTCAAATTATGGTTTCCCAAAGTCGAAGAGGAAGGCCAAACGCAAATGGAATAGCCTAGTTCTATGCCCCATGGGTGATGCATCCTAGTTGGCTGCTTGCTCCACACCTCGGCTAGAGCAGCGTCGCTTGTGGCTGAAGAGACCAATGCGGGAATGACAGTTTCTGTCGCAAAGGTCACATTTGTGTGTGGTCTCTGGTCTGTTGACGTTGCTGCGCTCCTTTCTGCGTGCCCGCTTGTCTGCCGCTACGTTCATCAGTTTCTCTTCCCCTGTTTTGAGATGTTGGTTCAGGGCATCTCTCCTATCGTGAGGTCAGCTGCAAAGGCTCTCCCAGGACTCCACATCGATGTCGAGTGCCTTCATATCTCTCTTGCAGACATCCTTGTAACGTAGCTGGGTGCGGCCCATGGTTCCCCTAATGTAAGCAGTATTACCCCAAGGTCTGAAGAAGGGACTCGGCCTGAAATGTCACCCATTCCTTCTCTCCAGAGATGCTGCCTGACCCGCTGAGTTACTCCAGCATTTTGTGTCTACCTTAGATTGAAACCAACATCTGCAGTTCTTCCCTACACATTTTAACCCAAGGTACCTTGGCTTGTTCCATCATTTTACAATAGCTATCAGATCTTGGTTCCTCCATTTGCCTGTTTAGTTCAGTTTAAAGAAACAGGCCCTTCGGCCCACCAGGTCCATGACGGTCATTGATCACCCGTTCACACGAGTTCTATGTAGTCCTACTTTTGCATCCACTCCCCACACACACAGGGGCAATGCACAGAGGCCAATTAACTAAGAAACCCGCCCATCTTGAGGATGTGGGAGGAAACCGGAGCTGCCTAAAAAAAAACACGCGGTCATAGGACCCCAGCAACGGACTGTTCCAGCTGCTACGGTCAGGCAAATGCCTCCGCTGTCATGCTGTGAAAACGGAGAGGATGAGATGGAGTTTCTTCCCACAGGCCATCAGGACTGTTAACTATTATAACTCCAGGGACTATTTTTTTTTTTTCTCTGTATTAATTTTAATTTTTATGCTGTAATTGTAATTTTTTTTTTGCCAAATCCGCAGGGATTGCCACTTTCATTTCACTGCACATCTTGTATGTGTATGTGACAAATAAAACGACTTGACTTGAGGATGAACGCGCAAACTCCATACAGATAATGGCTGATGTCACGGTCGAACCTGCGGTCTCTGGCGCTGTGAGGCAGTGGCTCTACCAGCTGTGCCACTGTGCCGCCCACATTGTTTTGTCTCTTCCATCATTGATTCTCCCATGGATCAATAATGCTTCCAATCTAACCTTAAATCTGTCTAATTATTTGACTTAATAGTACAGAAAACCGACGGACTTGAGAGAAGAAATTTGTTCTCTACTTAGCCGGACTTTGGTGGCTTTTTCTCTTGAAAGCGTGGCTCAGATTGATTTCCTAGAAGGAAAAGAGTAGAATTGAATTGAATTGAACACATTTTATCAGCCAAGTATGTACACATACAAGGAATTTGCCTTGGTGCAATAAGAGCTGCTGCCTTACAATGCCAGTGACCCGGGTTCGATCCTGACCACGGGTGCTGTCTGTATGGAGTTTGCACGTTCTCCTCGTAACTTTGCGTGGGTTTTCTCCGGGAGTTCCGGTATCCGCTCACACACCAAAGGCGTACAGGTTTGTAGGCTAATTGGCTTGGTAATATTGCAAATTGTCCCTGTGTAGGATGGTGTTAGCGTGTGGCGATCGTTAGTCCACAGTGACCGAAGGGCCCGTTTCCGCGCTGTATCTCTAAGCTAAACGAAACTAGACAGCGTTGCGACAAACTGCGCAGCTGGCAGGAAGAACTAAACCTTTAACAGGCAGACATAAAGTTAGTGTTCCAGTTGACATCCCTATATCCCCGCCAACAGTGCCAACCCACCCAATAAGCAAAGCTGGACCACATTAACGGGCTGATCCTCTTCTCCAGAGGAAAGCGCATAAAATAACAGTCAAGGTTAAAGTTCAAATAGTGAACTCTTATTGGAGCAGTGTAAATAATAATTGAGACAATTATTGCAAAATTTTAAATAAACGTTGATGCAGTTGGTTCAAAACCTTAAATAAACAGTGAGCTATTCGGTACAAAAGTTTAACTAATAATTGAAGTAATTAGTCATTTTCTACTGATGGTTGGTATTATTAACTTCTTCCAAATGGTTCAAAAGACCTCCGACTAAAGGATGCTTCCTGAACTGCTGAGTGTTCCCATCATTTTCTGGTTTTGGTTAAGGTGGCCTGGTCAGTGGATCATTGACAAAGGTTTCCCATGGATAGACATGAATGTATATAGAGTCACAGATTGATACAGTGTGGAAACAGGCCTTTCAGCCCAACTTGCCCACACCGGCCGACATGTCGCAGCTATAGTCCCACCTCCCCACGTTTAGTCCATATCCCTCCAAACCTGTCCTATCCATGTACCTGTCTAACAGTTTCTTAAATGTTGGATAGTCCCTGCCTCAACTATCTCCTCTGGCAGCTTGTTCCATACGCCCAGCACCCTTTACAAGCAAAAGTTACACCTCAGGTTCCTATTGTCTTTTCCCCTTCACCTTAAACCTATGTCCCCTGGTTCTGATTCACCTACTCTGGGCAAGAGACTCTGTGCATCTACCCGATCGATTCCTTTCATGACTTTATGCACCTCCATAGGGTTCAGCTTGAAGCATAGAGTGGTACAGAGAGGGCAGAATCAAGTCAGGTTAGTGCAGCACAGTAGTGCAACGGTAGAGTTGCTGCCTCACAGTGCCAGAGACCCGGGTTCAATCCTGTCTATGGGTGCCGTCTGTACGGAGTTTGTACGTTCTCCCCGTGGCCGCATGGGTTTTCCCCGGATGCTCCAGTTTCCTCCCACACTCCAAAGACGTACATGTTTGTAGATTAATTGACTTCTGTAAAATTGTAAATTGTCCCTAGTGTGTAGGATAGTGCCAGTATACATGGCGATCGCTCGTCGGCGCGGACTCAGTGGTCGAAGGGGCTGTATCCACACTGTATCTCTAAAGTCTGAAGTCAAGTCGAGTTTATTGTCATGTGCACGTGTACCAGAAGGTGCAGGTAGATGAAAGCCTTGCTGGCAGCAGCATCACAGGTTCATGCCTCGGGCAACACATTAAAACATAAATTATACATACCTCACATATAAATTCTGCAAGGCAGTAAAAGAAAAAGACTGCAAAAAACAAGAAATTAGTGCAAAACAATTAAAAATGCAAGTACATGGTGGTGCAAGTGTTTCGAAAGGAACTGCAGATGCAGGTTTACATCGAAGATAGACACAAAATGCTGGAGTAACTCAGCGAGACAGGCAGCATCTCTGGAGAAATGGAATAGGTGACGCTTCGGGTCGATATCAATAGTCAATAGTCAATAGTCGTTTATTTGTCACATACACATAAATCCTTCTTCGGACAAGTGTTGCTGTGTTACAAGTGTTGCCAAGCTAGAATTTGGGTTAGGCAGATTGATTTAAGAACCTGATGGATGTAGGAATGTGGTTGCTCCTGCATTTGGTGGTGTGGGACTTCAGGCTTCTGTACCTCCTGCCCGATGGTAGCAGCAAGAAGATGGCATGGCCCAGATAGTGGCGATCCTTGGAGATAGATGCCACCTTCTTGAGGCAGAGTCACATGTAGATGCTTTCAATGGACATCCCAATTCATCTATTTCAATGAAGCTACAGTGATCTATAATCTTGTGTAAAAATATTTCACCACAGAACATGAAACTGTTTTTTTTGTCATTTAATAGATTTCCTTGGCACGCCATCTGTACAATCAGAAGTAACTTAAATACTGGGCCACCGTAGCATAAGGCCCGGTATCTACCCACCTATGTAAATGGATAAAAAGATATTCTTAACTATTCTCCAAACAATTAACATCTGTCAATGTCCTTCATTATGGTGCCACAGTGGCACTGCTTGTAGAGCTGCTGCCTCACAACACCAGAGACAAGGTCTGATTCTGATCTCAGGTGCTGTCTGCATTCTGGTTTCCACCCGCATCCCAAAGACATGCTGGTTTGTGGATTAATTGGCCTTAAAGTGTAGGGAGAGGATGCAAAAGTGAAATAACATAGAACTAGTGCGAACCGGTGATTGATGACTGACAAGGGACTGCTTTCATGCTGTATCTTTGAATTCAATCAAAAATTATTGACCTCTCTGCAGAGTTCCTTCTAATCACCTTGTCTAGGTTAGTTCTAATTGCGTGTACCAAACTTCCTTGTACCACCAATGCTCCTGATTGAAATGCTGAATGTACCTGAACAGAGTTTCAGAAATGCAGGTGCCATCTCAACAAACTTTCTCTTGGTCAGCTCCAGAATCCGTTCAGGTGCCCTGCCAGTGCAATGTAATAGGCAGATCTTACAATAGACAATAGACAATAGACAATAGGTGTAGGAGGAGGCCATTCGGCCCTTTGAGTCAGCACCGCCATTCAATGTGATCATGGCTGATCATTCTCAATCAGTACCCCGTTCCTGCCTTCTCCCCATACCCCCTGACTCCGCTATCCTTAAGAGCTCTATCCAGCTCTCTCTTGAATGCATTCAGAGAATTGACCTCCACTGCCTTCTGAGGCTAAGAATTCCACAGATTCACAACTCTCTGACTGAAAAAGTTTTTCCTCATCTCAGTTCTAAATGGCCTACCCCTTATTCTTAAACTGTGGCCCCTTGTTCTGGACTCCCCCAACATTGGGAACATGTTTCCTGCCTCTAACGTGTCCAACCCCTTAATAATCTTGTACGTTTCGATAAGATCTCCTCTTATCCTTCTAAATTCCAGTGTATACAAGCCTAGTCGCTCCAGTCTTTCAACATATGATAGTCCCCCCATTCCGGGAATTAACCTAGTAAACCTACGCTGCACGCCCTCTTACTTCCGAAGACAAAAGCTAAAGTCTGTGCAAGAAACAACATTGTCAGCAAACTTACTGGAACAAGATGGGTCGCAATTCCTGACACTCTACGATCAACTGCCTTGGCCCTTTGCTACTCAACAGCATTGAGTAGCCCAGTCTGGGAAAGATCAGCCCATACTAAGAAGATCGATCCGGCCATCAATGCAACCTGCCGCCTTATCACTGGATGTCTTAGACCAGCATCAACTGACAGCCTATACATACTATCTGGAGTAGCGCCACCAGAGATTCGTCGCATTGCAGCAAGCAGTAGAGAACGCCATCGGCAGACCATAAATGTACGACATCCCCTATTCGGCCATGAACCCGCAAAGAGTCGGCTAAAGTCCAGGAAAAGGTTCCTCAACGAAGTTGAACCAAATGCTGAAGCTGAGTGTACTAAAGTTGCATTATGGGAAGAGATCTCCCATCTAGCCAATTTCCCATCAACAGCATCCATGTCCATAAGTGCCAAAGAAGAACTTCCGCCTGGGGCCGAATCAAGCGGGGCTGAATGGAAATGCCTCAACAGACTGAGAGCTGGTACTGGTTGTTGTAAAGCGACTCTCAAGAAGTGGGGTTATATAGACACTTAGGACGTCATCTGCATATGTGGCACTGAACCACAAACTATGGAGCACCTATTGAGATGTCCTCTATTGGAGCACAAATGCAAACCTCACAGAGAACAATGATATTGCTAAGAGTTGTGTTCAGTTTTGGCTGAAACACAATATCTAGCATGTGTGGACACGATTGGACTTCTTGCTCTGCTGCTAACAAATCCTACATAGATTTTCTATTGGCAATGAAAATAAAACATGCAGCTGATGTAAAACAGCTTGCCAGCTCAATATCGCCCTTTCTGTTATGCCATGGAACGGGAGTACCTCATGAGGTGTCAGGGGTTATGTGGAGAAGACAGGAGAATGGGGTTAGGAGGGAAAGATAGATCAGCCATGATTGAATGATGAAGTAGACTTGATGGGCCTAATTCTGCTCCCATCACACGAACTTGCGAACTGATATTCCTTCTCAACGTTAAGGGCATTAACAAAAGGGTGGTTTGCACTGCCTGGCACATCCAATATAAATTCAATACTTTCATAGACAAATCTCAAGCACACTGACCCCTTTGCATCCATTTTGCAATCAATATTTCTGCACAAAAAAAGGATTAATTGTCCGATATAATATCCAATTGCTTGGTTGTGTCTGAATCCAGTCTGTTACAATACACTCCAGTACGAGATGGTGTGGGACACAAAATGCTGGATTAACTCAGCAACATCTTTGGATAGAAGGAATGGGTGACGTTACGGGTCGAGATCCTTCTTCAAACAGAGAAGAGGCTGACAAGGGAAGTCAGGGACAGCATAAAAATTAAGGAGAGGAAGTATAACATAGCAAAGAAGAGTGGGAAGACAGAGGATTGGGACTCTTTTAAAGAGCAACAAAAGTTAACTAAAAAGGCAATACGAGGAGAAAAGATGAGGTACGAGGGTAAACTAGCCAATAATATAAAGGAGGATAGCAAAAGTTTTTTTAGGTACGTGAAGAGGAAAAAAATAGTCAAGGCAAATGTGGGTCCCTTGAAGACAGAAGCAGGGGAATTTATTATGGGGAACAAAGAAATGGCAGACGAGTTAAACCGTTACTTTGGATCTGTCTTCACTGAGGAAGATACACACAATCTCCCAAATGTTCTAGGGGCTGGAGAACCTAGGGTGATGGAGGAACTGAAGGAAATCCACATTAGGCAGGAAATGGTTTTGGGTAGACTGATGGGACTGAAGGCTGATAAATCCCCAGGGCCTGATGGTCTGCATCCCAGAGTACTTAAGGAGGTGGCTCTAGAAATAGTGGAAGCATTGGAGATCATTTTTCAATGTTCTATAGATTCAGGATCAGTTCCTGTGGATTGGAGAATAGCAAATGTTATCCCACTTTTTAAGAAAGGAGGGAGAGAGAAAACGGGTAATTATAGACCAGTTAGTCTGACATCAGTGGTGGGGAAAATGCTGGAGTCAATTATAAAAGACGAAATTGCTGAGCATTTGGATAGCAGTAACGGGATCGTTCCGAGTCAGCATGGATTTACGAAGGGGAAATCATGCTTGACAAATCTACTGGAATTTTTTGAGGATGTAACTAGGAAAATTGACAAGGGAGAGTCAGTGGATGTGGTGTACCTCGACTTTCAGAAAGCCTTCGACAAGGTCCCACATAGGAGATTAGTGGGCAAAATTAGGGCACATGGTATTGGGGGTAGGGTACTGACATGGATAGAAAATTGGTTAACAGACAGAAAGCAAAGAGTGGGGATAAATGGGTCCCTTTCGGAATGGCAGGCAGTGACCAGTGGGGTACCGCAAGGTTCGGTGCTGGGACCCCAGCTATTTACGATATACATTAATGACTTAGACGAAGGGATTAAAAGTACCATTAGCAAATTTGCAGATGATACTAAGTTGGGGGGTAGTGTGAATTGTGAGGAAGATGCAATAAGGCTGCAGGGTGACCTGGACAGGTTGTGTGAGTGGGCGGATACATGGCAGATGCAGTTTAATGTAGATAAGTGTGAGGTTATTCACTTTGGAAGTAAGAATAGAAAGGCAGATTATTATCTGAATGGTGTCAAGTTAGGAGGAGGGGGAGTTCAACGAGATCTGGGTGTCCTAGTGCATCAGTCAATGAAAGGAAGCATGCAGGTTCAGCAGGCAGTGAAGAAAGCCAATGGAATGTTGGCCTTCGTAACAAGAGGAGTTGAGTATAGGAGCAAAGAGGTCCTTCTACAGTTGTACCGGGCCCTGGTGAGACCGCACCTGGAGTACTGTGTGCAGTTTTGGTCTCCAAATTTGAGGAAGGATATTCTTGCTATGGAGGGCGTGCAGCGTAGGTTCACTAGATTAATTCCCGGAATGGCGGGACTGTCGTATGTTGAAAGGCTGGAGCGATTGGGCTTGTATACACTGGAATTTAGAAGGATGAGGGGGGATCTTATTGAAACATATAAGATAATTAGGGGATTGGACACATTAGAGGCAGATAACATGTTCCCAATGTTGGGGGAGTCCAGAACAAGGGGCCACAGTTTGAGAATAAGGGGTAGGCCATTTAGAACGGAGATGAGGAAGAACTTTTTCAGTCAGAGGGTGGTGAAGGTGTGGAATTCTCTGCCTCAGAAGGCAGTGGAGGCCAGTTCGTTGGATGCTTTCAAGAGAGAGCTGGATAGAGCTCTTAAGGATAGCGGAGTGAGGGGGTATGGGGAGAAGGCAGGAACGGGGTACTGATTGATAGTGATCAGCCATGATCGCATTGAATGGCGGTGCTGGCTCGAAGGGCTGAATGGCCTACTCCTGCACCTATTGTCTATTGTCTATTGTCTATTGTCTAAAGAAGAAGGGTCTCGACCCGAAACATCACCTATTCATTCTATCCAGAGATGCTGCCTGTCCCGCTGAGTTCTCCAGCATTTTGTGTCTATCTTCAATGTAAACCTGTATCTGCAGTTCAGTTCCTCTACAAGATAATGTGTGGTTGATTTCAGATTTATATCCAGCTGCCAATTTCAACATTATCACATCAAATGCCATTACTTTGAAACATGCAATCTGAAGTTACAATGTTGAATTATTGATAGCGCTCTCTAACCCATAATTGATCTTAGATAAATGCCTCGTTTCGTACAATAGACCATGAGCAAGATAGATTGTGTGTTGAGACATGGCAAACTGGAAACATAAACGCAAGAACATTTCTTGAAAGTGATATAAGGGACAAGGTTCTAGACTTTCTAGAGGAGGTAGTGAAGGCAGATACTTGCCAGAGGAGGTAGTTGAGGTAGGTACTATCACAACATTTAAAAGACATTCAGAATGGTATGTGGGTAGGACAGATTTAGGATAGAGGTCAAATGCAGGCAGGTGGGAGTAGTGTAGATGGGGCATCCTGGTCAGTGTGGGCAAGTTGGGCCAAGGTGCCTGTTTCGAAGCTGTATGACTATGACATGGAAAGGTGTGTGAAAGGGAAAAAAAGTATTCAGTGTGCTCTAACCAGTTTTGGGTTATAGAGAAGCAATAATTTTAATATGCATGGAGTCAAATGCCACAAATCTCAGACCTTCAGCTTAGAGACTTGCAGTAGGTTTAAGAATGGCTTCAGTGGATGAACCTATCTGTGTGGCAGAAGATCTTTCAACATAACCCATCAAGTTGAACAGCAGGGCACAACTGAAATATCCAAATTAGCAATAGCAAATCATTGTGCAGTCCTAACGGATGAGAAGACAGGAGTATGAAGCATTGGAACTCCCATGGAAATGTAACAACTTAACAGCCCTCACTAATGAAAACAATTATATTTGCCATTTCAAAATGACACTTTAATGCAAAGTATCTGCGGAAGGATGAGGGGACGTGGGGAGGGGGGGGGGAGAGGTGGGGGGGGGGGGGGAGAGACTTCAATGTTCCCAAAGTTCCCCATCTTCTGGGGAGAAATTCAGTTAAACAAGAGAGGAAATGGTATCAGCTCAAGATTTCACTATCTGCCAAATGTTGGAACCATCTGATTTCCCTCTGAACATGGGGCGTGATGCACATATCAGTGGCCCAGGTATCCACTGATGGACTGAAACCATTCAAAAGGTGGGCACCTCACGCTGTCCCTGCAAGGCCAGCAGCATGATCAAGGACGAGTCGCATCTCGGCCTCTCCCTCTTCTCCCCTCTCCCATCGGGCAAAAGGTATTGAAGTGTGAAAACACACACCTCCAGATTCAGGGACAGTTTCTTCCCAGCTGTTATCAGGCAACTGGACCATCCTCCCAACAACTAGAGAGCAGTCCTGAACTACTATCTGCCTCATTGGAGACCCTTGGACAATCTTTGATCGGACTTTACTGGCTTTATCTTGCACTAAACGTTATTCGCATTACTCCCTTTATCATGTATCATCTGCGGCATGGTGGCGCAGCGGTAGAGTTGCTGCTTTACAGCGAATGCAGCGCCGGAGACTCAGGTTCGATCCTGACTACGGGTGCTGCACTGTAAGGAGTTTGTACGTTCTCCCCGTGACCTGCGTGGGTTTTCTCCGAGATCTTCGGTTTCCTCCCACACTCCAAAGACGTACAGGTATGTAGGTTAATTGGCTGGGTAAATGTAAAAATTGTCCCTAGTGGGTGTAGGATAGTGTTAATGTACGGGGATCACTGGGCGGCACGGACTTGGAGGGCCGAAAAGGCCTGTTTCCGGCTGTATATATATATGATATATGATATATGATATGTACACTGTGGATGACTCAATTGCAATCATGTATTGTCTTTCCACTGACTGGTTAGCACGCTGACTGGTTAGTCCAAAAGGTTTACACTGCACATAGGTAAATATGACAATAAATTAAACTCAATCATATGATCTTTTGTCACTTAATCCATGGACTGCAAGAAATGTTGTTATCTCTTGGCGCCTGCTGCTAATGTGGGTAAGAAGAAATTACAATTTATAAACCAGGAAATTAATTCATAACAAACCAAAAAAAGGAACTATTGATTGCAAGTACTGAATCTCCAAATTCTAATATGCTTGGAAATGATTTCAGAGTTACATCATAGATATGGTGCAGCGGTAATGGTAGAGTTGCTGCCTTACAGCGCCAGAGACCCAGGTTCAATCCCGACTACGGGTGCTGCCTGCACTGAGTTTGTACGTTCTCCCCGTGACCTGCGTGCGTTTTCTCCGAGATCTTCAGTTTCCTCCCACACTCCAAAGACTTACAGGTTTTGTAGGTTAATTGGCTTGTGTGTGTGTAGGATGGTGCTAATGTGCGGGGATCGGTGGTCGGCGCGGACACGGCGGGCCTCTTTCCGCGCTCGATCTATAAAACAAAAACTGAAGCAATCGGCCAAACTTCACATCAAAGCAACTGAAACACATCTCCCCAGGTAAACTATGTAAAATGATGTCTCATTGCCAGTGGAAGGTAACACTTCAGCCTTTTACTTAACATCATTCCTTTCACGATAGCAAGTGTCAATACAAGAGATCAAAGTCACAACTTTCAGGAGGGAGTGACTGGATACAGTGCAAAGCTTAAATGAGCAGCAGTGATGTTAGTTGGAAGTGAAGGAAGATTCTACTGAGCACTGGGGATGAAAATTTAATATGTTTGAAATTTTTAAAAAACTTGTTGTTTCCATGTCCCTTTTGGCTTATGGAATAGGTTTGATGTGCAACTCTGGTACAGTGTAAGGGTGGTGGGTGTATGGAACAAGCTGCCAGATGAGGTAGTTGAGGCAGGGACTATCCCAACGTTTAAAAAACAGTTAGACAAGTACATGGATAGGGCAGGTTTGGAGGTATATGGACCAAACGCGAGCAGGTGGGACCAGTGTAGGTGGGACATGTTGGCCAGTGTGGGCAAGTTGGCCCAAAAGGCCTGTTTCCACACTGTATCACTCTATGACTTTATGACAATGAGTGTGGTGGATAATTTGACCCACAAACGACCAGCTTATTGTTTTTTCTTCCAGTGTTTGGACTGAGAACATCACAATGCAAAACTCCATTGACCGCATTGCCGCTCAAAGTCTTCTTTCACATTGAGCACTGTAAGTGTAATGACAATCACACATGGTTATCTGTAATTAAGTACTTTGGGAGGCATAAGAACATAGAACATTGCAACACAAGAACAGACCCTGTGATCCAAAATGTTCGTGCTGAATATGATGCCAAACTGATCAACTCAGCCTGCACGTGATCCATATCCCTCCATTCAGGCATATCCATGTGGATATCTAACAGCCTCTTAAATGCCACTATCATATCTGCCTCCATCACCACCACCACTACCCAACACCCAATTCATACTAGAATACTTTCTCACTGTTATGTGCTCTGATTTCAGTTTAGTTTAGTTTAGAGATACAGCGCGGAAACAGGCCCTTCGGCCCACCGATTCCGCATCAACCAGCGATTCCCGCACATTAACGCTATCCTGCACACACTAGGGACAATTTACACTTTTGGGACAATTTACACTTAGGCCAAGCCTATTCACCGACAAACCTGTACGTCTTTAAAGTGTGGGAGGAAACCGAAGGACTCAGAGAAAACCCATGCGGTCACAAGGAGAACGTACAAACTCCGTACAGACAGCACCCGTAGTCAGGATTGAACTAGGGTCTCTGGCACTACCAGCGCTGTAAGGCAGCAACTCTACCACTGCAGCACCATGAACACCCTTTAAGCTTTAAGCTTATGTGTGATACCTTATACCTTGCGCACATTGACTGCAAATTGCCACTCAGCCTTGAAGCAATGCAATTTGCTTATGATGGCGTCAGGTCCATGGCAGATATCATCACTCTGACCCTACACTCGTCGATGGAGCATCTGGATAACAAGGACATACACGCCACTGGAGATAAATGGGTCTACTGTGGATAGGGTGAGCAGTTTTAAATACTTGGGAGTCCGCATCACAGATGATCTGACATGGACAACGCACATTGCCGCACTGGTGTGTAAGGCAAAGCAGCGCCTTTACCACCTTAAACAGCTGAGTAAATTCAGAGTGTCTCTGAGGATACTTCATTGCTTCTACTCTGGGGCTGTAGAGAGCATCCTGTCCGGCAACATTACAGTCTGGTTTGGGAACAGCTCTGCCCAGGACAGGATGGCCCTGCAGAGAGTTGTGCGTTCGGCAGAACGCACCATGGGAACTACACTCGTCCCCCTGCAGGACCTATACATCAGGAGGTGCAGATCCAGAGTAAGTAAGATTATGACCCCTGCCACCCCAGCAATGGACTGTTCCAGATGCTACGGTCAGGCAAACGCCTCCGCTGTCACGCTGTGAAAATGGAGAGGATGAGACGGAGTTTCTTCCCACAGGCCATCAGGGCTGTCAACTTTTATAACTCCAGAGACTAAATTTTTGTCTACACTATAGTAACTTATTAACTTTATTTATATGCTGTAACTGTAATTCTTTTTTGTGCACAATCCGCAGGCATTGCCACTTTCATTTCACTGCACATCGTGTACGTGTATGTGACAAATAAACTTGACTTGACTTGATATTACCCAAGGGTGCCTGGTATAATGGCAATTTGTGTGAAGACTACCAAATATAACGCTAATTATCGTCGGTATAGCCGCTGAGAATGTTGGAAGATTTTTTTCCACTGTTCTTGGTTTGTGTGTATTCATTATTCTGAAAAAAGGTTAGTTTTGGAAAATAAACAAGGATGCCTAAGTCAGGCTCCTATTTATTGACTACTAGACCAAGTGGACCCGTTGGGCACAAACCTCTCCTGCATTGGTGCAGCATTCCCTCCCCTCTCCCTCTCCCCCTCCCCCCCCTCTCCCTCCCTTGCCCCTCCCTTGCCCCTCCCCCTCCCTTGCCCCTTCCCCTCCCTTGACCCTTCCCCTCCCTCCTCCCTCCTCCCTCCTCCCTCCTCCCTCCTCCCTCCTCCCTCCTCCCTCCTCCCTCCTCCCTCCTCCCTCCTCCCTCCTCCCTCCTCCCTCCTCCCTCCTCCCTCCTCCCTCCTCCCCCACCCTCCCTCCCCCATCCCTCCCTAGGAGATAGATGTAAACTTTGAAATGTGAATAATTTGAAAAATATAACATCGATTTCAATGAAACTTCTTCCATTAGCACCAAAGGGAAGAAGGTGAGCCTCAAGTTGTCACGTTATCGTGTACCGTTTTGGCTGTAGTTCAGGAACAAACAAACAAACGGAAGTTTAGTATATAGATAGGTCTGCCTTCAACACCTAAATCCCATCCAAACTCAACTCCAAATTCATAGGAGTCAATGCCCTCCACTCCGTCCCCTCCCCCCCACATCCATCCCCCTCTGCAATGGGATCCTCATCTTCATAACCCACAGACTATAATCAAGCCACTGGGAAATTAAAAACTGGACTGGTCATTTCTGGGAATTTGCAGCACAGTTTTTCTGCCACACTCGTTTCATTTCTTGCATCGTGCCAGTGCTACACATCAAAACTATTACATAGCCCAAAAAGGACATGGAAACTGCAAATATTTTTTTTAAATTTATTTCAAGCACATTAAGGCTAGGCGACAAAACATTCTCCATGCTGATTCTCAACACGAGGTCCCTGCAAGGCCGTGTTGTCAGCCCCATACTGTACTACCTTATACACTCATGACTGTGCAGCCAAATTCTGCACTATCTCCATTTGCAAGTTTGCAGATGAACCATTGCGGTGGGCTAGACCTCGAACAACGGGGAGTCAGAATTCTGGAAGGAGATAGGGAGCTCAGTGATATGGTGACAGGACAACAACCAGTCCCCTGAATGTTGGCAAGAAGGAGCAAGGTATTGACTTCTGGAAGTGAGGTGGTGTACAAGTCCCAGTCAGCATTAATGGTGATGGTCGAGGGCTTCATGTTTCCAGACATAAATATCATCAACAGTTTGTACTGGACCAGCCACAATGAATCTACAGCCAAGAAAGGACCAGAGGCCATAGCCTCAGAATTAAAAGTTGTTCCTTTAGAAAGGAGGTGAGTACGATTTTTTTTAGTCAGAGGGTGGTGAAACTGTGGAATTAAATACCACAGAAGACTGTGGAGGCCATGTCAATGGGTATTTTTAAGGCAGAGATTGACAGATTCTTGATTAGTACGGGTGTCAGGGGTTATGGGGAGAAGGCAGGAGAATGAGGTTGAGAGGGAAAGATAGATCAGCCATGATTGAATGATGGAGTTGTGGCAGTCCCTGGGGATCAGGCCACTCCTTGGGTCAGCCCCCTCGTCACTTGTCGGACAGGCGTAAGGGGTTAAAGGTCAGCCCGTTGGGAGGTGTGGTTCATCCCTAGGTGGACTACGCTGTGAGTAGGAGCTCACAGCCTAATAAAGACCATTAACTAAACCTGCCTGGCATCCTGCCTTTTCTCTGGCCTCCGCCAGGCCACCACATTGGTGACCCCGACATTCATCAGACTTATGGGCTAAATGGCCTAATTCTGCTCCTGTAACTTATGAACTTGTGAACCTAAGAAAGCATACTGATGCCTTTACTTCCTCAATGGACTGAGGAAGTTCAACATGTCACCAACGAGTCTTGCCAACATCTGCAGGTGCACTGGAGAATGCTTCACAGCTTGGTTTGTCATCAGCTTTGCTCAGGGCTGCAAGAAATTGCAGAGGGTGGTAGATGCACATTGCACAATTGACCTCACCTCCACAATCATCTCCATTTACATTTCACACTGCTTCGGGATAGCAGCCAACATAATCAAGAACCATTTGCACCCCATTATTTCCTCTGAAGAGAGACACAAAATTTTGGAGTAACTCAGCGAGCCAGGCAGCAGCTCTGGAGAGAAAGAATGGGTGACGTTTCGGGTCGAGACCCTTCTTCAGACTAGACTCTCCTCTTTATTCCTCTTCTCTTCTGTTATTTCCTCTTCTCCCCCCCTCTCATTGGGAAGAGGGCACAACATATTGAAAGCGTGTACACCAGATTCAGGATCAGTTTCCCCACTGATATCAAACTACTGAATGGTCCTCTCATAAGCTTAGGGTGTAGCAATTATTTACCAATATCCTATGGTATTTGGTACCTCTGATCCTCTGGTACATGGATAGGACAGGTTTAGAGGGATATTGACCAATCTTCTGGAATGTTTTGAGGATGTAACTAGGAAAATTGACAGGGGAGAGCCGGTGGATGTGGTGTACCTTGACTTTCAGAAAGCATTCGACAAGGTCCCACATTGGAGATTAGTGGGAAAAATTAGGGGACATGGTATTGGGGGTAGGGTACTGACATGGATAGAAAATTGGTTGGCAGACAGAAAGCAAAGAGTGGGGATAAATGGGTCCCTTTCAGAATGGCAGGCAGTGACTAGTGGGGTACCGCAAGGCTCGATGCTGGGACCACAGCTATTTACAATATACATTAATGACTTGGATGAAGGGATTAAAAGTACCATTAGTAAATTTGCAGATGATACAAAGCTGGGTGGCAGTGTGAACTGTGAGGAAGATGCTATGAGGTTGAAAAATGACTTGGACAGGTTGTGTGAGTGGGTGGATGCATGGCAGATGCAGTTTAATGTGGATAAGTGTGAGGTTATCCACTTTGGTGGTAAGAATAGGAAGGCAGATTATTATCTGAATGGTGTCAAGTTAGGAAAAGGGGACGTACAATGAGATCTGGGTGTCAAGTGCATCAGTCACTGAAAGGAATCATGCAGGTACAGCAGGCAGTGAAGAAAGCCAATGGAATGTTGGCCTTCACAACAAGAGGAGTTGAGTATAGGAGCAAAGAGGTCCTTCTGCAGTTGTACAGGGCCCAAGTGAGACCGCACCTGGAGTACTGTGTGCAGTTTTGGTCTTCAAATTTGAGGAAGGATATTCTTGCTAATGAGAGCGTTAATTCCCAGAATGGTGGGACTGTCATATATTGAAAGACTGGAGCGACTAGGCTTGTATACACTGGAATTTAGAAGGGTGAGAGGGGATCTTATCGAAACATATAAGTTTATTAAGGGGTTGGACACGTTAGAGGCAGGAAACATGTTCCCAATGTTGGGGGAGTCCGGAACCAGGGGCCACAGTTTAAAAATAAGGGGTAGGCCATTTAGAACGGAGATGAGGAAAAACTTTTTCATTCAGAGAGTTGTAAATCTGTGGAATTCTTTGCCTCAGAAGGCAGTGGAGGTCAATTCTCTGAATGCATTCAAGAGAGAGCTAGATAGAGCTCTTGAGGATAGCGGAGTCAAGAGGTATGGGGAGAAGGTAGGAACGGGGTACTGATTGAGATTGATCAGCCATGATCACATTGAATGGTGGTGCTGGATCGAAGGGCCGAATGGCCTACTCCTGCACCTATTGTCTATTGGGCAAAACGCAGGCAAGTGGGACTAGTGTAGATGTTGCGAAGGTCCTGTTTTCACACTGTATGACTCTATCCTACCTAGTTATGACCTCTGTTCTTTCATGGCATCTGCACTTTCTCTGTAACTGTAATGCTACAACACTGTAACATCATATTCCGCACTATTGCATTTGTCTCTTAGCGCTACCTGTTGTACTTCAGGAATGGCTTGTTTGTATTCATGTATAGTATGATTTTGCAGGATAGCATACAATGCATTCAGCACTGTATCTCGGTACCTGAGACAATAACAAACCGATAGCAATGTCAATGTTGAACTTCTACACACTCTGCCCAGTTCACTGGTTAAAAAAAGCCAAAAGATACACAGCTTTAAATACACTTACGATAAAAACCTTATTTTCATCATTAACGATTCCCTTGCCATCTCGGTATTCGCAATTCTGGAGATGGTGATAATAGCTGTCTGTAAATATTTATAGCACATTTCCCCGCCCGACGAAGGATATTCGCTGTTCTGAGACATTCCACAACAGTGCTTCCTCCGGCAATGGTACTCTGCTGAAGATGAACCCGATGGCTTTATCATTGCTGAGATGGCACACTGCAGGAGCCAGGCACCTTTGAGATAAGAGGACGAGAGCGACAAGAGTTGCATTTCAATCATCGGTTTGCACCTCGGCAGCTGAGTGGTAGGAACCAGACCAAATGTTGAGGCGGGAGGCACATATCAGCCCCAACTCCCCAGGGCAGGCAAGTCAGGGGAGAGGGAGTTAAGCAGGAATCAGACGACGGATAAAAAGGACAGCAGTGAGCAGCAATAAGGACTGAGACAGAGCAGAGTCGTGAGCGGGACTGGGAAAGAAAGACTTATCTCACAAAGGAGGCTTCCTTTTAAAGTGATCTTGATTTTTGAGAAACTGCAGCAATAGTCAGCAGTAATGTTAGTCATAAAAATGCTGGGATCTATAATGAAAGATGTACAACGGCAGACTTTGAAAACAGATCATTGGGCAGAGTCAGCGTAAAAGTTAAGAAAAAAAATTAGTTTAGTTTGGTTTTAGGTTTTGGTTTTGATATACAGTGTCCATCGGCCCATCGGCCCATCGGCCAGTAATCACCCCACACACTGACACAGCCCCACACACTAGGGCCAATTTACATTTATTTTACCGATGTCAATTAACCTACAAGTTAATACAGCATGGAAACAGGCCCTTCACCCACCAGCAATCACCCATATACAAGAGGAACAATTATTACAGAAGCCAATTAACTGACAAAACTGCACGTCTTTAGAGTGTGGGAGGAAACCGGACCGCCCAGGCAAAATCCATGTGGTAACAGTGAAAACGTACAAACTCCGTACAGACAGCACTCATAGACAGGATTGAACCCGGGTCTCTGGCGCCGTGAGGCAGCAACTCTACCACTGCGCCAATCTTTCGCGGCGAGTACCCATTCACAAAATAGGTACGGGTGATAGGTGAGGGGAATGAGTGGAGTGGCGTAGCTTTCAATTAGGTTCCACGCAAGGTTGGTCAACAAGATTAGAGTACCTGGAATTGGGAGTAAAATACTGATAGAGATTGCTTTCTATCTAATCATGCAGAATGGGAATAAATGGATCTTTCCTAGTTTAGAAAGTTGTGATCAGCGGATAGCAAAGGGATCAATGTTTGAACCCCAGTTGCGACAATCTTTATGAAGCTGTTTCTCCAATGATCTTTCTTCAATGACTCAATGATATTTAATGTGTAAGAAAATAACTGCAGATGCTGGTACAAATCAAAGGTATTTATTCACAAAATGCTGGAGTAACTCAGCAGGTCAGGCAGCATCTCAGGAGAGAAGGAATGGGTGACTGAAGAAGGGTCTCGACCCGAAACGTCGCCCATTCCTTCTCTCCTGAGATGCTGCCTGACCTGCTGAGTTACTCCAGCATTTTGTGAATAAATACCAGTGATATTTTATTATCACATGTACCTAGGTGCAGAGAATTTCTTTTTTTTTGCACACAATCCAGTAACATCATACAGCAGACCTCACCTGAAGAAGGGTCTCGACCCGAAATGTCATCCATTCCTTCTCTCCTGAGATGCTGCCTGACTCGCTGAGTTACTCCAGCATTTTGTGTCTACCTTCGATTTGAACCAGCATCTCCAGTTATTTTCCTACACAGCTGACCTCAGCTAGTCAGTACAAAGAGTCGCCACGTTTCTGGCGCCAACAAAGTTACAAAAAGTTCATTCAACAGTCTATATTTTCCATTTTAGTTATGAATGAGGCAAAATCTGGCTTCTGTGTATTGTCTCTAAATACTGCCACCCCAGTAACGGACTGTTTCAGATGCTACGGTCAGGCAAACGCCTCCGCTGTCACGCTGTGAAAACGGAGAGGATGAGACGGAGTTTCTTCCCACAGGCCAACAGGACTGTCAACTTTTATAACTCCAGAGACTAAATTTTGTCTACACTATAGTAACTTTATTAACTTTATTTATATGCCGTAACTGTAATTCTTTTTTGTGCACAATCCGCAGGCATTGCCACTTTCATTTCACTGCACATCGTGTATGTGTATGTGACAAATAAACTTGACTTGACTTGATCTAAAAAGTCTTTTATTTGTCATGTTTTTTTTTCTCCAAGAATACTTCGTAGTTTGGGGGCGATTTCAATAATGTGCAATTAATGGGAAGAATGAGAGACAAAATCGTGAAAAGTTAATTTATACTTTAGAAACATTGCTTGGCACCAACCAGAGATCAGTTTTACGTTCCACTTTATCTGGCCTCACTGTCACCACACAGATCCGTACAAAAATGGAAAGATCGCCCTAATTGCTCTTTTGCACTTTGCCTCAATTTCCACAGGATTGCAGAAATAATTACCAATCGGACACACTTGAAATGTTGAAAATAGTTCAAGGCTTCCAAGGCCTTGCACAAACAATTTGAAGGCTGCTTGCAATTTTGTCCATTTGCTAGAATAACACAGGATTCCAATATTTTTTTTATTTCTTCCAATTGTACCATAAACAGATGTGTCCCCCCCCCCCCCCCCCCCCCCACTCTTTTCTCATTGGCTCCTGTCGTAATCAGCTACGCGCCTTTGCCAAAGGATTCCCCCCCAAAGAAATCTTGCTTGGCGAGCCTACAAGATGACATTTGTTTCTCTAAAGGGCCATAGGGCTCATATGTGACTATCATACTTGTACGTGACTGCACCAGGAAGTCTCAGTTCCATACGAGAACAGGCGACCTGTTTCAGATTGAGTTTACAAAAACAACCCGAGGTTACGAATCAGAAAATTCTGAAGGGGAATGGAAATTACACTTGCTAAACTATAGTGATAAATCCATTATTCGCAAGCTGAATAACACTAACCAACCAACCAGTCTGCATTGACAATAGTCAATAGTCAATAGTCGTTTATTTGTCACATACACATAAATGTGTAGTGAAATGAAACATTACCCGCTGTTGAAACACTAAGACCAATAAGAATAATCAATAAAAATGCAATAACACATACAATCATACACTAACACCAAACAAAAGAAACATCCATCACAGTGAGTCTCCTCCAGTCCCTTCTCACTGTGATGGAAGGCCAGAATGTCTTTTCTCTTCCCTGCCGTCTTCTCCCGAGATCAGGCTGTTGAACTTGCCACGTCGGGGCGGTCGGGGCTCCCGACATTGGAGCGCCGCGCCGGATGGTGAAAGGTCCACGGCCAATTCCAGGCCGCGCCGGACGGTGAAAGGTCCGCGGCGGGCCGACCCAAGCCCCGCGATTCGGGGTGGGCGAACACGCTGCCTCTGCCACTGCCGGAGCTCCCGATGTCGGCCCCCACCCAGGGGCCTGCGGGCTTCCGACATCCACGCGGCCCGCGCCGGAGCCGAGTCGCAGCCGCTCCCGCAGCCGCTCCCGCAGCATCCGAAGGCGGCCAGCGCCGCAGGTGGTGAGTCCAGGCCGTGGGCTCTGCGAACCAGAGCCCCAGGTGGTCCCAGGTGCATGGCCGGTGGTAGGCCGCAACGGGAACGGAGACACGACACAGAAACAAAGGTCGCGTCTCCGTTCGGGAGAGAGATTTTTTTTTTTACAGTTCCCGTTCCCTCCCACCCCCCCCCCCCCCCCCCCCACATAACATACAAACACTACACCATATTAAAATTACAATTCATACAAAAACAACAAAAAACACAAAAGACAGACGGACTGCAGGCAAGCCGCAGCTGCGACGGCAGCGCTGGATGCAAAAGGAAGAGTGTGTTCAAGTTCCACAACCACTGCTGTTAATTTGTGATGAAATTTACAATTGAAACGTTGTGCTGAGAGGAAAAAACAGACAATAACCAGGCTGCGAATTGGATCACGCAAAAGTCAGAGCAAAAGTGCAGGAAATGTGGGAAAAATGTGTGTTTTCCGACTGTGGCTGGGAATCCTGCTGTGAAGGTTAGGGCAGGTTTAAGTTGAAAGGGCAACTGAAAACTAATAATTATTTGACTATTAAACTGAATGAACAAATTCCGTATCAAGATAAAGAAATGAGAGTCTGGATAAGTATAAAAGTGAGGAAGTCACAGGACTATTATCATAATTTTGATTTAAGTTGCTTTCCTAATTGTCTGGGCACCTCAGACATAATTTGATTGTGAAATTCAAATAATGAAGCTATTTCATAATCATTGAAGTTGTGAGCGATGGTTCATTAGTTGAACTCTCACTTCAGGTCTGAGATTAGTGACGTTTTTTCATGTTGGAAGGAACTGCAGATGCTGGTTTCCACCGAAGGTTTACACTTCCCAACTATCAGGCAACTGAATCATCCTACCACAACCAGAGAACAGTGCTAAACCTCTTTGATGACCCTCAGACTTTCCTTGATCGGACTTTGCTGGCTTTACTTTACACTAAACGTTATTTCCTTATCATGTATCTATACATTGTAAATGACTCGATTGTAATCATGTATTGTCTTTCCGCTGACTGGTTAGCACGCAACAAAAGCTTTTCGCTGTACCTCGGTACACGTGACAATAAACTAAACTGTAACTGTAACTGAACTGAACACCGAAGACAGACACAAAATGCTGGAGTAACTCAACAGGACAGGCAGCATCTCTGGAGAGAAGGAATGGGTGATGTTTCGGGTCGAGACCCTTCTTCGGTTGACCCTTCTTCGAGACCATTCAGATTGATCCCTGGGATGGCGGGACTTTCATATGAAGAAAGACTGGATAGACTAGGCGTGTACTCGCTGGAATTTAGAAGACTGAGGGGGGATCTTATAGAAACATATAAAATTCTTAAGGGGTTGGAGAGGCTAGATGCGGGGAAGATTGTTCCCGATGTTGGGGAAGTCCAGATCCAGGGGTCACAGCTTAAGGATAAGGGGGAAGTCTTTTAGGACCGAGATGAGAAAACATTTCTTCACACAGAGAGTGGTGAGTCTGTGGAATTCTCTGCCACAGAAGGTAGTTGAGGCCAGTTCATTGGCTATATTTAAGAGGGAGTTAGACGTGGCCCTTGTGGCTAAAGGGATCAGGGGGTATGGAGAGAAGGCAGGTACAGGTTACTGAGCTGGATGATCAGCCATGATCATATTGAATGGCGGTGCAGGCTCGAAGGGCCGAAGGGCCGAATGGCCTACTCCTGCACCTATTTTCTATGTTTCTATGTTTCGGACTGAGAGTCAGGGGAGAGGGAAACTAGATATGGAAGAATTTCAATGAGAATGTAAGGTGTGAAAATGACTGATCAAACAGACGACGATCAAAGGAAATGTAGAATGGTTCTTTGTTGGCTGAGGGGAAGAGGACAACAAGGCATACAAACAGTAAAATTAATCAGGGCAGTAAAACTAGTCGGAGAACTAGGGTGGGGGAGGGACGAAGAGAGAGGGAAAGCAAAGATTACTTGAAGTTAGAGAAATCAATATTCATACTGCTGGGTTTTATTCAATGATCAGCATGAAAGCTCTCCTGGACATCATTTTTTTTTTCTGATTCATGTATTTTATGAATTGAACGTATAATGTGAATTTATCCTACATTGTAGCCCAACACCACAGTAGCTGCTCAGAGAAATTCTTAGGTTAGACCTGATACAGGATTGGAACGTGCACTTATTTGAATGGTGATTGCAAAAAAGCAAGAATAAGTCTTTTTTTTTTTTTTTAATTACGCATTTTCGTGTTGATTTCATTTCTTGGTTAAAAATGTGGGTAATTTTAAAAATCATTAGAAAATTTTAAATATCTGTATATTTCAGATAGAAAGGATGAAACAATATACCCAGAATATATGCATTGAATAACATTATAACCAAAGTGCCTCTATCAGAATAAAGTTGGTTTTGATATATTATTATCAAGTGTACACGGATAGTGAAAATATTTGTTTGCATGCTGTTCAGTCAAATCATACCATATATGTCATGCACATGTACAAATGGTAGTGCGAAAAATACTTAGAGTGCAGAATATAGTGTTACAGCATGATGGTATTGGAGAAAAAAAGTCAAGGTCTGCAATGAGGTAGGTTGGAAGATGGGATGACACCCTCATTTAAGGAAAGCAGTTGAGCAGTCTGATAACTGCAGTGGAGAACCTGTTCCTGCATCTGGTGGTATGTGCTATCAAGCTTTTGCGTCTTCTACACGATGGGAGAAGGGAAAAGAGGGAAATGATTGGGATGAAAAAGATCCTTGATGATGATTGCTGCTTTCCTAGCTTTTTACAGGTGGATGGTAGGAGGGGGAATAGAGTGCACACCACATCAAACAAACAGAATTTCTAGAAGTTCAGCCTGTCTATGGTGAATCTGGTGAATCTGTGGAATTCTTTACCACAGAAGGCTGTGGAAACCAAGTCAGTAGATATGGTTAAGGCAAAGATAGATAGATTTGTGATTAGTACGGGTGTCAGAGGTTATGGGGAGAAGGCAGGAGAATGGGGTTAGGAGGGAGAGATAGATCAGCCATGATTGAATGGCGGAGTAGACTTGATGGGCCGAATGGCCTAATTCTACCTATGACCTTCCAGGGTTTGTCTTTTTGAGAATAATTGTAGTTTCTTCATGGTCAGAGAGTCAACTGGCCAAAAATACGAACAACTTAATAATAGGAAAAAAAGTCTGAAGAAGGGTCTCGACCCGAAACGTCACCCATTCCTTTTCTCCCGAGATGCTGCCTGACCCGCTGAATTACTCCAGCATTTTGTGTCTACCAACAACTTAATAATGATTGGAGTGGTTGCAGGCAAGGATCAAGGGGAGGTTACGCCCTCAGGCACTTACATATATTGTTTTTTTCCTCCTTTTTGAGCCATAATATATATTCGCCTCAATGCTACAAACATTTTGAAAAATTACTCACACTACATTATAAAAAACAGAGAGCTGTTGAGACTTTAAAACTCATTTAAAAAAAAATTTAACAAACATTTTAGGGTCAAACACAAAAGCACCAGGCATAATTATCTGCGTTCTAAATCAGGAAACTATTATTGGTTTGCTGGTTTACAACAACAATCTGATCTGATTCCAAACCGTTGATAAATTACAGTGTTTCTGCCTTCATATAGGTCACTAAAAATATTCATGTTTTTAACTTTATAATCAAGTTTTCTTGAACTTGGATTGTTCTCTCTGGAGCAAAGACTGCAATTTCCAGATCAGTACCACACACTGCAAACAAAAATTCTCCCTCAAATTTCCTCATATTGTTTGTCTAAATCTTACATTTTCACCACATAATCCTTTGACTGTCAGTTTTCCTCTGTCTGGATTGTCCAAATTCATCATATTTTTATACCCCTATCAAATAGAAGAAGACAACCATAGGATTTCCAACCCACCCATTGCGAACAGACTCCCTCACCAAGGGTACCATGTTGATAAACTTTCATTGCACCCCATCTATTTTTTGTACCTAAAGAGTGATGAAGCACCACTGGATATAATACCAGGATTTTACAAAGGTTCAGCATGATATTTTTTAATGACGAGTCTTAATTGCTGGGATACATCAAGTCAGAAGATGAAGTACTGTGTCTCGGGCTTACATTGAACTTTGTCGAGACAGTGTAGAAACTAAATCAGAGAGGTCAGGGAAAGTGAATGGAGAAGTAACAGGCAACTGGAATTCCAAGGACAACTGACAGAGTGACTCTTTCAATATGCCTGGCTACTTTTAAAGACTTGGATCCCTCTGTTGTGTCTGATAGTGTTATTAAATCTATGTTACGCCTTGCCATCCTTCAGCCAAATGTTATCACTTTACAAAATGTGTAGGACGGGACTGCAGATGCTGGTTCATGCTGAAGATCGACACAAAATGCTGCAGTAACTCAGCGGGTCGGGCAGCATCTCTGAAGAAGCCTGAAGAAGGGTTCCAACCCGAAACATCTCCTATTTCTTTTCTCCAGAGATGCTCCCTGACCTGCTGAGTTACTCCAGCACTTTGTGTCGATTATCACCTCACAATTCTCTGCATTAAATTCCATCCTCCAACAGCCAGACCATTCTGCAAGTCTAATGATGTGTCCAATCGCAGACTATTACTTTCATTTTCACCGTTTGTTGCTTCACAAGCTTGACATCATGAGCAAATTTGTAATCTGGACCCAAATCGACTGAAGAAGGGTCCCGACCCGAAACGGTCACCGATCCATGTTTTCCAGAGATGCTATCTAACCCGCTCAGCTTTTCCAGCACTTTGCGTCTTTTTCTGTAAAACAACATCTGCAGTTCCTTGCTTCCACGGGCATTGCTGAAGATCAGGATCGAACCCAGGCTGCTGGAACTATAAGACATCATGTGTCGGAAGGAAGTGCAGATGTTGGTTTAATCCGAAGATGGACACAAAAAGCTGGAGTCTTCAGTCTGAAGAAGTGTCTCGACCCGAAACGTCGCCCATTCCTTCTCTCCAGAGATGCTGCCTGTCCCGCTGAGTTACTCCAGCTTTTTGTGTCTATCTTCATTTTAAACCAGCGTCTAAGACATCAGCTCTACTACTGGGTGTGAATACATATTTTATCTATCTTTGCGTTCCTCAGTCTTCCCTGTTTCCACTGAGCTAATATGGTTACATTTCCTTTTTTAGCACTCAACAGTCCCGCTCTCTCATTGTACGTTTTCAGCTTCTATATACGCTAGTAAACACCTCCCTGCCAGTTTAGCTAATTGGAAAATTCTTTTTTTTTCTCAATCAGATTGAATTATCAGGAGTAGATCGTATTTGACAGTTTTATATAAACGATCTACCTGCTACAAGAAAAGCGTTAGGTCAACTTCTGGCAACATGATTTTGTGTCAATCAGTTATCGGATAGAATAAGCAGAGCTATCTGTTACTCTCAGTAGGCACATAAAATACGCAGTTTCAAAATAAATTAAGAAGTTACAGAAGTCTAGACATAATTAAAATTGGAACAGCATGTCAGCGAAATCAGTTTAAAGATACATCATAACCTTCATGTTTTGCTCACTTTGACAAGCGTTTTGGGACAGGCATTAATAAGTTCAGGACAATGTGAGGGAATCCAGAAAAGTCTGTGGCATTTTAAAGACTAGGGGAAAGTTTCCAAATAAGTCCCGAATCAAATATCATTAGAATGGATTAGCTGGTGCTGTCTTATTGCTGCTATAGCCGTCTTGCTGTGTCGCCTGACTCTTTCATAATTTACAGTGGTTATGGTATACATCAATGTACTTCATGGTCTGTCAAGCGCATTGTGGTGCCCCAAGGTCATTGAAGGGACTGTTATAAATGCAAGCCTTCTTGTCTTTATATGGTTACATAGACTGTGTTCTCCCTAAAGCTATAATGTTACAACGGAAGCAAGATAAAGTCGACTGACAGAGCAAACGTTGTCGAAGATCATGTTATAGGAGCAGAAGTAGGCCATTCAGCCCATCAAGTCTGCTCCGCCATTCAACCATGGCAGATCTATCTTTCCCTCTCCACCCCATTCTCCTGCCTTCTTCTCATAACCACTGACACCCTTACTAATCAAGAATCTGTCATTCTCCACTATAAAAATATCCAATGACTTGGCCTCCACGGCCATCTGGGGCAATGAATTCCACAAATTCACCACCCTCTGACTAAAGAAACTACTTCTCATCCCCTTTCCAAAGGTGTGTCCTTTTAATCCGGCAGTGTGCTCTCTGTTTCTTGACTCTCCACTCTATTCCAGGCCTTTCACTATTCGTTAAGTTTCAAGGAGGTCCACCCTCATCCTTCTAAACCCCAGCGAGTAGAGGCCCAGTACGGTCAAATGTTCAGTTAAAAGCTGCCATGGAAATGTTCCAACGCCCATCCCATTGTGCTATTTTCATATCAAACCACGAGATAGACGTCTTGCAGAAAAGGTTGTGATAGATTAAATGAGGCTCCTTTGAGGAAAGCTCGGAGTGTAAATACTTTAGCTGTAATGGACTTAAATTACCCAATGCAAAGACAAGGTGCTGAAGCTTCTCAGCAGGTAAGGCAGCAGAGAAGAGAGAAATGGAGTTAAAATTTCAAGGGGCATGACCTCGGGTTCTGATTTAGTTTTTAAAAAAAGTTTTAGAAATACAGCGCGGAAACAGGCTCTTCGGCCCACCGAGTCCGCACCGACCAGCAATCCCCGCACATTATCCTGGAAATTTACACATTTACCAAGCCAATTGACCTACAAACCTGTACGTCTTTGGAGTGTGGGAGGAAACCGAAGATTTCGGAGAAAACCCACGCGGTCACGGGGAGAACGTACAAACTCCGTACAGACAGGCGTCCGTAGTCGGCATCGAACCCGGGTCTCCGGCGCTGCAAACGGTGTAAGGCAACAACTCTACCGCTGCGCCACTGTGCCGCCCTTGTAAGAAGAGGATCTTGAATCTCGTTTCTCGGTTTTTAATAATGATTCTTCACCTTATTGGCAAGTTTTCTCCAAGCTTATCTCAGGCCAATAACAAAACTCTTAACTGATTTTAAACCAGGCAACATATGAAATGCTATCGGCGGTTTTAAAAAGCACACCGCGGTGGGCCTTGAGGGGAGTGTCTCTCAATAACATTTGGGAAATAGACAGCAATATATTAACAAGGATGTTCTCATCTTGCGTTCAATGCAGTTGGCTTGCATTAAAAACAGCCATTCGGTTCAAATTCCTAAGTTGATTGATCCAATTAAGCCTATGAATATTGAAAATTGGCAGTAATTTACAATCATCAATCTCATCGCCCTTGTGAGTGATTCACACAAGAACATGTCAAAGAACCTCAAGGTAGACCTATTGTAAGAAGACTAGGACTTGAGATCAATACAGCTATCCAGTAGGTTTTCATCACACTTGTAGAAGTAAAAGCAGATCCTATCGCAATGTTTAAGAGATATTTAGACAGAAACATGGATAGGATAGGTTTAGAGGGATGTGGGCCAAGTGCAGGCAGGTGGGATTAGTGTAGATGAGATATGTTGGTCGGCTTGGGGAGGTTGTGCCAAAGGGCCTGTTCCCATGGTGTATAACTCTATGACGACTTAAAACTTATATTTTTAATTCCATTGAGCCTTGGCTTTGCATGGCTGTATTATAGCTTTTATTCGTTCAAGTGAATTAGAGAAGTAACTTGGAGCCAACAGAGACCCCTGGGTTGGTTGTTCTTCAAAGAGCTGGGACAGTAGGAGCAGGGTATAATAATAATAATAATAATAATTCATTTATTTTATATAGCGCCTTATCGGATGCTCAAAGCGCTTTACAAAAACAATTAACATAGAAACAAACAGACAAACTATCCTGACGGAAAAGCGGTGAATACACAACGCCAGCGTCCTCTCACGTCAGGGTCCGGCAGTAGACATCAAAAAGCACAAGACACACAGATATAATTTTTACACAAACAGCCATCACAGTGATTGCTCTAGGCACACCCTCACTGTGATGGAAGGCAAAGTCTTATCTCCTCCTCATTCTTCTCCCGTGGTGCCACGAGGTGATCGAGGCTCCGAACTTTTTGAAGCCCCCACCGGGCGATGGAAAGTCCCAGGGCCGAGCCGAGCAGGCCGATGAAAGTCCTGAGCCCCCACCGGGCGATGGAAAGTCCCAGGGCCGAGCCGAGCAGGCCGATGAAGGTCCTGAGCCCCCACCGGGCGATGGAAAGTGCTGCGGCCGAGCCACGCAGGGCGATGAAGGGCCTGCGAGCGGGTCGATCGTACCTCGCACTTCGGGGCGGTCGAAGCTGCTACGGCTGGAGCTCCCAAAAACCGGTCGCCAGCCAGGGACCTGCGAACTCCCGATGTTGCGGTCTGCAGGGCCCATGGCCGAAGCCTCCGAGATGGTAAGTCCAGGCCCTGCGACCGGAGTCTTCAAGGTCGATCCCAGCTGGAGGCTGGCCGACTCCACGATGTTAGGCCGTAGCGCGAACGGAGATACGACACGGTAAAGGTCGCATCTCCGTTGAGGAGGAGATTTGAAAAAAAGGTTTCCCCCAACCCCCCCACCACCCCCCCACATACACAGAGTTAAAAATAAAACAAAACGTACATTTAACGACGACAATGACAAAAAAACAACAACAAAAAACAGAGAGACTGCTGGTGAGCCGCAGCTGCAGAACACAGCCACACCCCCCACATACCAGCTAAGTAGGCCAAACCCAAAAGTAAAGATTTTAAAACCTACTTCATATTCCAATTTTACTACTCCTAGTTCATGTTCATAAGTTGTAGGAGCAGAATAAGGCCATGTGGCAAATCAAGTCTACTCCACCATTCAATCATGGCTGATCTATCTTTCCCTCTCAACCTCATTCTCCTGCCATCTCCCCATATCCCCTGACACCCGTACTAATCAAGAATCTATCAATCTCCACCATAAAAATATCCATTGCCTTGATCTACACAGTCTTCTGTGGCAATGAATTCCACAGATTTACCACACTCGGACTAAAGAAATTCCTCCTCATCTCCGTTCCAAAGGTAGATTATTTTATTCTGAAGCTTTGGCATCTGAACCTAGACTCTCCCACTAATGGAAATATCCTCTCCACAGTACTCCTACTCCTAGTATCGAATGAGGGTTTGTGAATATTTTAGTTAAATTTGATAAGTTTATTGGAAAGTGCAATAAGGGAATACTTCTTCCTCCCTGCCTGTGCAAGTAATGGTATTCTATATGAAAGACTGTGGTTTAGGGAATGCAGGCTGGGTTAATGGCAGGGCTGGTCCAACTAATGTGTTATGATTTAGAATCAAGGTCAGTCATATTTCAGTACCTGTCCTGGCATTTTGCACAGACAAATGCAGACAGAACTAACAGATCACCGGACTCAGGAAAAGCTTCCCTTCTGTTATCTGGCTTCTGAATGGTCCTTTCCTTAGATAGGCTACTAACCAATTAATCTCTACCCCATTACAGTTATTGTGCTTTGTCTCTGGAACTAGTGCGCTACAATGCTGGGAACTAAATTATATTCTGCACTCAACCTTCCCCTTTGCTCCACCTATTGTACTCGAGTCTGACTTGATTGTATTTATGTGAGGTATTATCTGATCTGATTGAATAACATGGACAAAACAAATCTTTTCATTGTACCTTGGTACACATGACAATGATAAAGCTAAACATAATCTGTTGAAAGAAGGGTCTCGACCCAGGACATCACCCATTCTTTTCCTCCAGAGATGTTGCCTGACCCATTGAGTTACTCCAGCATTTTGTGTCACTCTTTGGTACAAACCAGCATCTGCAGTTCCTTTCTAAACATAATCAGTTGGGGCCTAGATTGCCTATTGCCATGAGATTTTGTGTTATTCTCTCTGATGGAACAGGGTCGTGACATGGTCAGGTTCCAACCAATTCATCAAGATGACAACTCTTAGCGTGGTTAGATATCCCTTCTGCTTTTTTGCTGATCACAGCCTTCTTTTTATCCCAGCTTTGAAGAAGGATTTGTTTGTTTCCCCCTTGATGTGAGCAAGTGTCATCTCAAGGTTTGAATAGAAACTTCCCTTGACTTCCTCCATAAGAGGTGGATTAAGTTTTATTACAGTTTCAAAGGCAATTAAAATGCAATGTTTTTGAATAAAATGCATTTTAAAATAAATAACATCAGAAAATATGTTTTAGTTCAGAGTTTGGTTTTGAGATGCAGTGTGGAAATGGGCCATTCGGCCCACTGTTCAAGCCGGGCATTGATCATCCATGCACGAGTTCAATGTTGACCCACTTTCGCGTCCTGCACACAAGGGGCACTTTATAGAAGCCAATTAACCTACCAATCTGTACGTCTTCGGAATGGGGAGGAAACTGGAGCACCCAGAGAAAACCCACGTGGTCACAGGGAGAACATATATACTCCACACAGAAAACACCCGCTGTCAGGATCGAACCTGGGTCTCCGGTGCTGTGAGGCAGCAGCTCTACTGCTGTACCACGGCACCTTCCCACCATCTTATCTCAAGGTTTGAATAGAAATTTTCATTTACTTCAGCCACACGTGGTGGATTAAGTCTTACAATGGTTTCAAAAGCAATTACTGTACAACATTTTTGCATAAAATTCATTTTAAACATGTAACATCCCAGAAAAAGGTAGACACAAAATGCTGGAGTAACTCAGCGGGACAGGCAGCATCTCTGGAGAGAAGGAATGGGTGACGTTTCGGGGTCGAGACCATTCGTCAGACTTCATGCTCCCTGTCCCGCTGAGTTACTGCAGCATTTTGTGTCTACCTTCGATTTGAACCAGCATCTGCAGCTCTTTCTTACACATCCCAGAAGAAAATTTGATCAGCTTGAAATTCCTATCTTTAATGTTCATTGTGGAATTCTGGATTCATCCAATGCAGAGGCAAACCATTAAATGCACCGTACTTTTATCATCTCTCTTAAAAACTCTAATTATCCTCAGCTTTCCCCACAAACTATCGTTTTTAAAAACATATTTATCTGGTGTCACTTTATGCCAATTCTGCTTCCACTTCTGTGAAATGATTACACATCTGTGTAAATCTCTTATTCTCCACGGGGCCTTGAACTTTTTCCCAGGAGAGGGCACACTAAACTGGGAGCATACTGTCTCTGCAATGATTTCTATTAGTTGTAGCTAGTGCTTGACTCCAGATATCTGTGATGGGACCTAAACTATTTATAATGAAGGGGCTAAGTGGATTTTTTTTAAGCTACACATTTCTTGCAAGGTCAACATTTATTGTCCATCTTCAATTGCCCTTGAGAAGGTGGTAGATTTTTGATTTTTTTTGCACTGCTTGAGTCTGGTGAAAGATTCTTCTACAGTCCTGTTGAATAAGGAATTCTGGGATTCAAACCCACCAACAATGAAGGTCCAGTGATATATTTTCATGTCAGTAAAGCAGGGAACTTGGAGAGAAACATGTCAGTGGCAATGTTCTTATGTATGGAGCATTGGAAGTTCCAAGAACTACAGTTCTTGCCCTTCTTGCTGGTGGAGGTTATAATTTTGAGAGGCAGAGTACTTAAGTTCATAAGTTCTCAGAGCAGAATTCTGCCATTCAGCCTATCCAGTCTACTCCGCCATTCAATCATGGCTGATCTATCCATCTTTCCCGCTCAACCCCATTCTCTTGTCTTTGCCCCATAACCCCTTACACCCTTACCAATCAAATTGCAGATAATTTTGTATCTGCCATGCACCCAGACAGAACATTTTGGGTGGTAGATAATCTATCACTAAGACAGTTTTGTCCTGGCATGTTTCGTTTAGTTTAGTTCAGAGATACAGCACGAAAACAGCCCCTTCGGCCCACCGAGTCCGCACCGACCAGCGATCCCCACACATAAACACCATCCTACACACACTAGGGACAATTTACACATACACCACGCCAATTAACCTACATACCTGTACATCTTTAGAGTGTGCGAGGAAATCGAAGATCTCGGAGAAAACCCACGTGGTCATGAGGTGAACATACAAACTACGTTCAGACAGCACCCATCGTAGACATAGACAGAGAAAATAGGTGCAGGAGGCCATTTGGCCCTTCGAGCCAGCACCGCCATTCATTGTGATCATGGCTGATCATCTACAGTGGTGCTGGCTCGGAGGGCCAAATGGCCCACTCCTGCACCTATTGTCTATCAGTAACCTGTGCCTGCCTTCTCCCCATATCCCTTGATTCCACTAGCCCCTAGAGCTCTATCGTCAGGATTGAACCTGGGTCTCCGGCGCTGCAAGCACTGTAAGGCAGCAACTCTACCGTTGTTCCATTGTGCCGACCCTTCTTGAGTGTTGTTGGATTTTCACTAAATCAAGCAAGTAGAGAGTATTCCTGCCCACTCTTGTCATGTTCCTGGTTCTATTTTCATGGTGGAAAGGTTTGAGGGTGTCAGATCATCAATCATTCACAGAATGCCCAGCGTTTGACCTACTAAGTCAAGTCAAGTCAAATTTATTTGTCACATACACATACTCGATGTGCAGTGAAATGAAAGTGGCAATGCCTGCGGGTTGTGCACAAAAATAATTACAGTTACAATAAATAAAGTTAATAAGTTACTAAACATAGCACCAAAAGTGTCGACAAAAATTTAGTCTCTGGGGTTATCAAAGTTGACAGTCCTGATGGCCTGTGGGAAGAAGCTCCGTCTCATCCTCTCCGTTTTCACAGCGTGACAGCGGAGGCGTTTGCCTGACCGTAGCATCTGGAACAGTCCGTTACTGGGGTGGCAGGGGTCCCTCATGATCTTGCTTGCTCTGGATCTGCACCTCCTGATGTATAGGTCCTGCAGGGGGACGAGTGTAGTTCCCATGGTGCGTTCTGCCGAACGCACTACTCTCTGCAGGGCCATCCTGTCCTGGGCAGAGCTGTTCCCAAACCAGACTGTAATGTTGCCGGACAGGATGCTCTCTACAGCCCCAGAGTAGAAGCAATGAAGGATCCTCAGCGACACTCTGAATTTCCTCAGTTGTCTAAGGTGGTAAAGGCGCTGCTTAGCCTTACCCACCAGTGCGGCAATGTGCGTTGCCCACGTCAGATCCTCTGCGATGCGGACTCCCAAGTATTTGAAACTGCTCACTGCTCAGCTGTAGAATTTGCGTTCCTGGTATATTCAAGTTCCTTGTCAATGGTGCCCCGCAAGAATATTGTTGGCAGGGGATTTCACTATGAATATGCCATCTCATGTCAATAGTAGAAGATGAAACACTCTTGAATAGGAGATTTGATCATTTTGAGGCTAGAGAATCCTACTCTAAGGGAAAACAGGAGAACAGTGAGACAAAGGTACAAGAGGAACGATGGCGTCGTGGTGATGCAGCACAAGAGACCCAAGTTCAATCCTGACTATGGGTTCTGTCTGTATGGCGTTTGTTCATTCTCCCCGTGACCACGTGGGTTTCCTCCGGGTGCTCTGGTTTCCTCCCATATTCCAAAGACCTACAGCTTTGGTAACATTTGTAAGTTGTCCTTATGTGTAGGATAGGACTAATGTATGGGGATCACTGATCGGCACAGACTCGGTGGACCAAAGGGCCTGTTTCCATGTTGTATCACTAAAGTAAACTAAGGAAAAAAGTAAGCAATCCCCATGTTAGGAAGAGATTTGCCAGACATGATGGCGAATTTATATAGTTCAAAAGTCTCGAAAAAATAACCTTCAGTGAAGCACGATGAATTAATTAAGAATTATGTTTAAACTTTTTTACACTTTCCCATTTTTAATAACAGAGGAATTTTACATTCTAGGTTTAGGAACAGACGTCTTGAACTTCTCAATATGGAAATACAGGTTTCTTTATCTATGACAAAGGAACTTAAGAGGCTTTTAAAGATGGGCTTGCTGTGTTTTCTTCCAAAACTGAGGGAATCAATTTTAAAGATTGCATTGTGTGGGATGGAACTGCAGATGCTGGTTTCCACCAAGAGAGACACACAAAAAGGTGGAGTGACCCTCAGCAGGTCAGGCAGCCTCTCTGGAGAAAGGGAATAGGTGATGTTTATTAAGTATAAGAATCTCAATTGGCTCAAACCTGGCCTGTTAAAGATGATGCTTAAAATATTGTCCTGGCAGGCGAAGGCTTTCACATTGATTCCAACAAATGGTGCAATAAAGAGTTTGATATTTGATCCTGGTTGTGCTGTCATTAAAAATAATTCATACTTGAGCAATTAGATGAAGGGCTTTTCCTTTTTAAACAGTCCAATTTTATTACTGATCTTTTATTAAGATGAGATATGGCACTGAGGGATATGGAACTACTACAAGCAAGTGGGATTCGTATAGATGGGCATAATTGTTGGCAGAGTTGCAGTAAGCCTGTTTCTGAGCTGTTTAACTCTATGACTCTATAATGCCTACCTGATTAAGAAGAATTTGACAAGGGCCAGGCCTGGAATGAGTAAGGATTTACTAGATAGAGCTCTTAAAGATAGCGGAGTCAGGGGGTATGGGGAGAAGGCAGGAACGGAGTACTGATTGAGAATGATCAGCCATGATCACATTGAATGGTGGTGCTGGTTCAAAGGGCCGAATGGCCTACTCCTGCACCTATTGTCTATTGTAGACGATAATGGTCATCTAAATGAAAGTTTGGGACATGTTTCTAGGTTTAGTTTAGGGATACAGCACAGAAACAGGCCCTTCCCACCGACCCCCGGACATTAACACTATCCTACACACACTAGGGACAATTTACACATACACCAGGCCAATTAACCAACCAACCTGTATGTCTTTGGAGTGTGGGAGGAAACCGAAGATCTTGGAGAAAAACCACGCAGGTCACGGGGAGAACGTACAAACTCCATATAGACAGCACCCATAGTCAGGGCCGAACCCGGGTCTCTAGCGCTGTAAGCGCTGTAAGGCAGCAATTCTGCCGCTGCGCCACCGCGGCCGCTCTGTGATGTTATACTGTGAAAAGTGTCAGGGTCACGAGGCATAAATAAGTGTGGACGTTTTACATAGTAAAGCTTTCCAAGTCAACTAGAACGGCAGAGTGGGGCAGCGGTAGAGTTGCTGCCTTGTGACCCGGGTTCAATCCTGACTACGGGCGCTGTCTGTATGGAGTTTGTATCACTCTGAAACATTGAATCTGTTTCATTCTCTTGAGATAGTGTCTAAACTGCTGCATTTTCCCAGCATTTTCTCTTCGAAGTTTGAATTGTCTGGTTTACACAAAGACTGTAGGGCAATGATTCATGGTTTGCCTTTTAATAACCTTATATCAGGGCCAATTAGAGATGGAGAACAAATACCAGCCAGACACATCCACATTTTATGAACATTTAATAAAAAAATAGGACCTAAACTACTCATTCTTGCAGAATTTTAAACAAGCATCTCAATAACATACTGAGCACCTGATTTAGACTTTAGACAATAAACAATAGACGCAGGAGGAGGCCATTCGGCCCTTTCAGCCAGCACCGCCATTCAATGTGATCATGGCTGATCATTCTCAATCAGTACCCCGTTCCTGCCTTCTCCCCATACCCCCTGACTCCGCTATCCATAAGAGCTCTATCTCGCTCTCTCTCGAATGCATTCAGAGAATTGGCCTCCACTGCCTTCTGCCTTTCCCAGCTCACCAAAGTAGACGTGATTTACCTTGAAGCAAATCAATGATTTTGAAGTCGGGGAAGAAAACCTCTTGATGCTGCATTAGCTCCATTCTTATTAATGATAATTCTGAAGGGAAAGAAATCAACTTCACATTGTACTTTTGAAACCAACCTTGCATGAGATAATGTTTTTTTTTCCTCCCAGGTCTTTAATGTGGTGACTGAATAGGTCAAGAGAATAGAGTCTATCTTGGTCGGACAAACTAAAAATGGCAGGCAGCTGGCCTTAATTTACACTGATACAGTCTCATTTAGAGGTGGATTAAGTTGATTAACTTGTTTTCAGTAGATAATTGCCAATTAACACTCATTAGTATTTCACTCCTTGAATCAGGCCTTTGGCCCAAAAATGGTTGAAGCACGATGGTTAATGACTGCTTAAATCGTGGAAGCACAGCACGTAAAGTACGTCCGATGTTACTGCCAGTCGGATTCAAATGCTCTAAGGATGTGGCGAGGAACAGTGTGTTAATGAAGGTTCTTTGGCCTGGATTTCTTTTTTTGACGTGTCAGTGTCAGTGAACACAGTAGTTTTATATCACGACCTGTGAATCCTGATTAACAAATTTGAAGGGCATCTGTCTGTCTTGGGACACTTATGAATTGGAGAAACAGGTCTTGGTCAAACTGCCAAAGCATAACCCAGTGTTGTGCATGCTTAGAATGAATTTAATTAATTTGCAACGATTTGCAGAATATAGGAGATTGTGTCACTGGTTTTAAGTACACCAGTCAATGATAACAGCTATGATACCAACATAGATAACAACAGTGAAAGGCAGAATTAAGATTTCTCACCACATTCATTAAAACAGTAACTACAATTTGGATTTTCAAAAGCATTTGATCAGAGGTCACAGAAGCTTGTAATAAATTCAGACTTGTGCCAAGTGGCAGAATGGATAATAATCTTGATATAAAACAGAAAATGATGTAAGAGTCATGGTTTATTCCCAAAAATCTGGGAAGAGGCATTTCACTGGGATTGATGCTGGGATCACGGTTGGCCATTGCTTATGTAAACATTTTAACGTGAAAAATAGAAACATAAATTTTAAAATAATTGTGCTAAATATGAATTTACGTTTTAGGGCTTCTAAAGAAGAATGCAATATAATATTCTCATTCTGCAAATGCAGTGTTAGCAAATTCAATTTGATTAATAGTGAGCCTGTAAATTTTGGTGAGACAAATGAGGAAATAGTGTGGCACGGCGGTGCAGCAGTAGAGTTGCTGCCTTACAGTGCTTTCAGCGCCAGAGACTCGAGTCCGATCCCGACCACGGGTGCAGTCTGTATGGAGTTTCTATGTTACCCCATGACCGCATGGGTTTTCTCCGAGATCTTCGGTTTCCTCCCACACTCCAAAGATATGCAGGTTTGTAGGTTAATTGGCTTGGTATTAATATAAATTGTCCCTAGCATGTGTAGGATAATAGAAACATAGAAAATAGGTGCAGGAATAGGCCATTCGGCCCTTCGAGCCTGCACCGCCATTCAATATGATCATGGCTGATCATCCAGCTCAGTAACCTGTACCTGCCTTCTCTCCATACCTCCTGACCCCTTTAGCCACAAGGGCCACATCTAACTCCCTCTTAAATATATGGCCTCAACTACCTTCTGTGGCAGAGAATTCCACAGACTCACCACTCTTTGTGTGAAGAAATGTTTTCTCATCTCGGTCCTAAAAGACTTCCCCCTTATCCTTAAGCTGTGACCCCTGGTTCTGGACTTCCCCAACATCGGGAACAATCGTCCCGCATCTAGCCTCTCCAACCCCTTAAGAATTTTATATGTTTCTATAAGATCCCCCCTCAGTCTTCTAAATTCCAGCGAATATTCCAACATCATGTTAATGTGCAGGGATCGTAGGTCGGTACGGTCTCAGAAGGGCCTGTTTCTGCATTGTATCTCTAAACTAAACTAAACTACTATTTGGGGAAAGTAGGGTGGAAAAGCATTAACACGTAGTAACAAGTACTGCCTGGAGAATCTTTAGCATTGTTGCCCATCATGATGTATAACAACAGTAAACTACAAAAGTCAACTACCAACACCATTTTTAAAGGAGTCAACAGACAATCAAAGCCATACCTGTCACAACGGTATATTTAAAGTTTGATTTTGAAGATTTGCTCCTAGTATATGCACGACACTGTTTCTTTCATGAAAAATAAATCGTACAGATAATCAAACAGTACACGAACACATTAGATTAAATATTTATGTATTTGTACAAATAAATCAACTTATCCAGTTAAATCATTCTGAACAGGGTCCTGTTCCAAAACATTTCCAAAGCATGTCCTCCAGAGATGCTGCCTGATCGGATAAGTTACTACAGCACTTTGTCTTTTTTCATCCAGTTACGAGTTGAGTTTTTGAGGTGAATTTAGTTTATTGTCATGTGTACTGAGGTACAATAAAAAAAACCTTTGTTGCGTGTGCAGATAGACAGTGTACAGATACACGATAAAGGGAAGTATGTGAAATAATGTTTAGTGCAAGATAAAATCCAGTAAGGTCCGATCAAAGATGGAGCAAGGGTCTCCAATGAGCTCAGAACTGCTCTCCAGTTATTGGTAGGATCCACTGGTTTTAAACCCAGATCTCAGATCAGGTGCATCTGTCACCCCTGAAGTTATTATTCCAAGTACCCAGGAGTCTGAAAAAGGGTCTCAATCGAAAACATCGCCTATCCCTTCTCTACAAAAGTGCTGCCATACCCATTGAGTTATTCCAACACCTTGTGTTTTGACCATGATTATGCTGTATTGCCTCATGAAGGCTATGTGTCATAAGGTCATAGGTGATAGGAGCCAAATTAGGCCACTCGATCCACCAAGTCTACTCTGCCGTCGGGTTATTGGTCACCTCCCTGACCAAGGCCCATCTCCCCCGATTGCTCAGTTTGTCCGGGCGGCCAGCTCTATGAAGAGGCCTGGTGGTTCCAAAGTTCTTCCATTTAAGAATGACAGGGGCCACTGTGCTCTTTGGGACCTGCAATGCTGCAGAAATTGTTTTATACCCTTCCCCAGGTCCGTGTCTCGACACAATCCTGTCTCGGAAGTCTATGGACAATTCCTTCGGCTTCGTGGCTTGGTTTTTGCTCTGACATGCACTGTCAACTGTGGGACCTTATAAAGACAGGTGTATGCCTTTCCAAATCATGTCCAATCAATTTATTCTTCCAATAGTCGACTCCAGTCAAGTTGTAGAAACATCTCAAGGATAATCAATGGAAACAGGATGAACATAAGCTCAATCAGAGAGTTGTAAATCTGTGGAATTCACTGCCTCAGAAGGCAGTGGAAGCCAATTCTCTGAATGCATTCAAGAGAGACCTAGATAGAGCTCTTAAGGATAGTGGGGTCTGGGGAGAAGGCAGGAACGGGGTACTGATTGAGAATGATCAGCCATGATCACATTGAATGGTGATGCTGGCTCGAAGGGCCGAATGGCCTACTCCTGCACCTATTGTCTATTGTCTAATTTTGAGTGTCACAGCAAAGGGTCTGAATATTTATGTAAATGTGATATATCAATTATTTCTTTCTCATTACTTTGCAAAAAATTCTAAACACTTGTTTTCACTTTTTTATTATCGGGTATTGTGTGTAGTTTGGTGATTTAAAAAAATGAATCTAATCCAATTTAAAATAAGGTTGTAACGTAGCAAAATGTGGAAAAAGTGAAGGGGTCTGAATACTTTCTGAATGCACTGTAACTGCTGCCTTTTTAGCCATGTGCACTGTTGGGAGAATGACAGGTTATTCCTCCAGCCATAAGGAGGCGTTGTTACACTTTTCCATGAACAAAGTTGAAAACATTGCTTACGTGAATGTAATTGGTACATTGTATTTAACATATGACAATTCTTATGTAATACTTTGCAAAACTTCTTTCTTAGTAAAACACAAACGTTTAAACTGTATTCAACAATTTGCACTGTGTGTTCAGCTATTCTCCTAGAAGCAGGGAAATGAGATGTAATTCCACTTTTTTTTAACCATTTCTATACAAGAATTGTGCATATTTTGGAGAAAAAAAAGATTGAGGCTGCTATTTCACTTTTTGTTTGGAAAGCCCTTAAGAGGCAAATAAACTCTGCAAAATGTCCAATGCTTTGGTTGTCGTGGTTGCTAAATTAATGGCATAGGAGGATAGAGAGGCTGAACAGTCTGTGGTTATTTCCAATGTACAAATCTGTTCTATTTGTGTCATGTGCAGTTTGTTTTATGGTACTCTGCAAACGACAGCCAAACCCCTGTTATCCTGTAGGATAGGGGCCTGTGGATTAATTACACCGGTTGCCCAAATATCTGCTGAGGATCTCCCTTAAGATTGCTCCTTCATCAATTGTATCGCTCCCTCACCACTGTCCCTTCAACAGCTGAACCATTCCCTCACCACCTCCATCATTCGGGCTGTTTCCTCACCACTCACCGGGTGGTTTATGAT
Source organism: Rhinoraja longicauda (assembly GCF_053455715.1). Classification (NCBI taxonomy): domain Eukaryota; kingdom Metazoa; phylum Chordata; class Chondrichthyes; order Rajiformes; family Arhynchobatidae; genus Rhinoraja; species Rhinoraja longicauda. The sequence continues at coordinate 48,084,011 of NC_135962.1, forward strand.
ACATAGAAACATGGAAAATAGGTGCAGGAGTAGGCCATTTGGCCCTTCGAGCCAGCACCGCCATTCAATATGATCATGGCTGATCATCCAAAATCAGTATCCCGTTCCGGCATTTTCCCCATATCCCTTGATTCCCTTAGACCAAAAACCTAAATCTAACTCTCTCTTGAAAACGTCCAGTGAATTGGCCTCCACTGCCTTCTGAGTCAGAGAATTCCAGACTCGCAACTCCCTGAGTGAAAATGTTTTTCCTCATCTCAGTCCGAATTGGCCTACCCCTTATTCTTAAAGGGTACGATACGATATGATACGATACAATACGATAGAACTTTATTTATCCCAGGAGGGAAATTGGTTTGCCAACAGTCATAAAATACAGCAAGATACATGAAATTAAAGTGACAAGTGGAAAGTCCAGGAATGGGGATGTGCAAAGATTAGGGGGGGGGAGGGGGCAGGGAGGGGGGGGAGGGGAGTCAGTCTACCTCATGACAGAAGGGGGAGGAGTTGTACAGTTTGACAGCCGCAGGGCAAAGGATCTCCTGTGGTGTTCTGTGCTGCAACTTGGTGGAACCAGTCTTTTGCTGAAGGTGCTCCTCAGGTTGAGCAGTGTGTCATGGAGGGGGTGAGCTGTATTGTCCAAGATGCTCTGCAGTTTGAGGAGCATCCTCCCCTCCAAGACTATCTCCGGTGAATCCAATTCCACCCCCAGGACGGAGCCAGCCTTCCTGATGAGCTTGTTAATTCTGTTGCCGTCCACGGTCTTCGTGGACATTCAATGGATGTTAACTAATGAATGGCTCTCAATAGCAGCAAACAAACAAGAGTGTCAAAGCTTGATACATGAAAGTACATTGGTACGATTTAGATTGGTCCAATGTTCATACTGTGAGACGAAGATAACAGAGATTTGAGTAAATGTATCAACTCATATCAGAGAAAAATTCAAGGACGTGTAGTCTGAATGGGAAAAAAAGTGTCTCAGCCACAAAGACTGACTATTATTTTTAAAGACTTTCTTCTCAAAGCTGGACATTGGGTAATTATATCTGCCTGGGCTAAAAGATGATATTGTTGGTCCATAAATCAGTCAACCACTCATTACCATGTCATCTCCTTCAGAGAGTAATTGGGGCTAATTAGGAAAGATGGCCTCGACCTGCAGTAAATCCATCATGCAAAGAAAAGTATGGTATGTTTTTATAGTGAGGCACTTGCCTGTTCAGGACCTTTGAGGGGGTTACTGAAGATGCAGTTAAGCTGGTATGAGGGTTACTAGCACAGTTAAGAGATACAGCACAGAACAATAAAAACAGAATTTTATGTCTCGAATAAGTAAAATTGTCCTTTTCTGTGGAATCAAGCATGAAGTCAAGTGATTAACTCAAGCTTGGAATAGAATCAAGCATCGAGCAATGGCATGGAACCAAGCATTTAAAAAACACACCGTCTTCCCATCTGGGATGGGAAATCATGAGAGGAATAGATCAGGTGGACGCACACAGTTTCTTGCTCAGAGTAGGGGAATCGAGAACCCAAAGACACAGGTTTAAGGTGTAGGGAGAAAGATTTAATAGGAATCTGAGGGGTAATTATTCCACACAAAATGTGGTGGGTGCATGGAACGAGCTGACAGAAGAGGTCGTTGAGGCAGGGGCTATTGCAACATTCAAGAAACATTTAGACAGGTACATGGATTGGATAAGTTTAGAGGGATATGGGTCAAACGTAGGCAGGTGGGACTAGTGTAGATGGGACATGCTGGTTGGCGTGGGAAAGTTGGGCAGAAGGGTTTGTTTCCATGCTATGTCACTCTATGAATCTATGACTTAGTGCCAAGCAAATCAGATCAATGACAATGCTCATAGTTAGAAGATGTACCGATATAAATTTAATTCAAATTAGAGAACTTAAACAGAGCGATGCAGCAGTGAAACAGGCTCTTCAAGCCTTTACATTGTCATATTGACCAACCATGCTATGTGTAGGAAGGAAATGCAGATGGTGGTTTAAACCGAGGATAGACACAAAAATCTGGAGTAACTCAGCGACTCAATCTGAAGAAGTCTTGACCCGAAATGTCACCTATTCCTTTTATTCAGCTGAACAATGCTGTTGTCTGAATTAGTTTGCACTTCAGATAGGAAGATTGATTTGTTTTAATTTGGGACATTTTAATCAAGTTTAATCACACTTGATTATATCACAAAAAAAGGACAATTTTACTTTTTCTAGACACAAACTTCTGTTACAAGGTTCCGTGCAGTCACTTCAACTTAAATGTATTTTCCATGATCCCCTGAGTCTACTTCGTCCATTGAACGCTCATTTACATTAACGCGACACTAATGCCGTTTTTAATTCTCCCCACATTTTTATCAACTCCCGTCCGTTTCTACCACCCACCTGCTCTATTAGGACAATTTACAGTGACCAATTAATTGACCAACTCTTTTGGATGTAGGAGGAAACTGGAGCATCCACAGGTAACTTGCAAGGTCACAGAGAACATGTGCAAACTCCACGTAGATAGCTCCAGATTGAGGAATAGTATCTTCCCAGCTGTTGTCAGGTAACTAATCTGTCCTCTCACCAACTAAAGAACGATCCTGACCTCCTATCTATCTTTAATCGTACTTTATTGGACTTTTTCTTGCACTAAACGTTATATCCTTCATCCTGTATCTGTACACAGTGGACAGTTTGATTGTAATCATGTATAGTCTTTTCGCTGACTGGATAGCACGTAACAAAAAAGTTTTTCACTGTACCTCGGTACATGTGAGAATAATTAACTAAACTGTTCATGTTATAGGAGCAAAATTAGGCCATTCGGCCCATCAAGTCTACTCCACAATTCAGTCATGGTTGATCTATCTTTCCCTCTCAACCCCATTTTCCTGCCTTCTCCCCAAAACCTCTGACACCCATACTAATCAAGAGCACACTTACTAATCAACTTAAGTAGCATCCAAGGTCAGGATTGAACCTGTGTCTCTGGTGCTGTGAAGCAGCGACTCTACCCACTGAAACACTCTGCCACTGAATGTGTTCTTTCTGCTACAGCCATTTTATTAAGCCAACAATTTAATTAGAACGATTATGGCTAAGGACTCTTAATGTTACTAGACAAGCTCATCGAGGGTTCACTAAGTTTAAAAGCTATTAAATTAGAGATACAGCATCTGACTGGACTAATGTCTGATTCAAAAATCACCTATCTCAATTATTGAATTGTGAAGCTGAGATTTATCACAAGTCTACTTATTGTTTCACAATGAATCACATTTTCTGTGACATGAAAGGAAAAATAAATGATGACACGTTGAATCATTTGCACCTTTAGAATGCCATGTAGCGATTCGTGTGAGCATAAACAATGATGGGAATAGAGATGCTAACTCATTAAAAAACATACAAATTGCTGGAGTAACTCAGCTGGTCAGGCAGCATCTCTGGAGTAAATGGATGTGATGTTTCAGATTGGGATCCTTCTTCAGCCAGAGATGCTGGCATCTATCTATGTTCTCCAGAGATGCTGCCTGACCCTCTGAGTTACTCCAGCACTTAGTGTCTTTTTTTTTGTAAACCTGCATCGACAGTTCCTTGTGTCTCCAACCAGTTCATTAAGCTGTGTACAAAGCTGTACAAAATCATGAGAGGAACAGATCGGGTAGATGCACAAAGGCTCTTGCCCAGAGTAGAGGAATCGAGGACGTAGGTTTAAGTTGAGGGGGGAAAGATTTAATAGGAATCTGAGGGGTAACTTTTTCACACAAACGGTGGTAGGTGTATGGACAAGCTGCTGGAAGAGGTAATTGAGGCAGGTGCTATTGCAGCGTTTAAGAAACATTTGGACAGGTACATGGATAGGACAGGTTTGGAGAGATATGGGCCAAATGTGGGGGGGTGGGACTTGTGTGGATGGGACATATGTGGGCAAGTTGGGCCAAAGGACCTGTTTCCACGCTGTAGGACTTTTTGACTATGAATTTACCCTTGAAGGTGCGCTACTCTTGCAGTCCTGAAAAGCTTGTCTGCCTACAACCATTTTCCCAATAGCAAAAATAATGACCGAGGAATCTGTTCTTTGCCGTGTCAGTGGTACTCCTTCATAACCCATCCTATTCAAAATGGTTCCCATGTGTGACAGTTCAGAGTGCTTCTTGGAGTCAGTCATTCATGGCAGATCAGACTGTTTGTCTAAATTTATCCCAGCTGTGTTTGCTTCAGCTGTTTCCTCAACTCACCCATCCACATCAGCTCAGACTGTTTCTCAGATACATCCTTTTCTGAGCTGATTCACAACATTTTTTTCAGATTAATATATTTGGATCCAGTGGAGAGGCTCACAGGTTTACTGCCTTCATTCCTCTTAAGATGCATTCTCCGTTGAGAACACTTCAGTATGATGCCATGTAATTATAATTAGGATTCTGAGAATTAATAAGCGGAGGCTTCTCTTTGCATCACTTAGTGTGGCAAAGGGAATAAAGCACAGGATTCAATGGTGCCAGTTCTACTTTGAAATTCCCATTTAAAGCTTGAAGATTATTCAAAGCAGCACTTGCTGCTTTGTGAAATTTCAATGTCGTCACCAACCCAGCAGAAATCAAATACTGAACTGCTTTCTCACACTTAACTTTGATTTTAGTTGAAGAGGTGCAGCCCGGAAACCGGTTCTTCAGCCAATCGAGACCATGCCGACCATCGATCGCCCTGTGACACGAGTTCCATGTTATCTCGCATCCTACTCACTGGGTTAAATTTGCAGAAGCCAATTAACCTACAAAATTGCATGTCTTTGGAATGCGGGAGGAAACCGGAGCACCCGGAGAAAACCCACACGTTCACAGAGGGAATGTGCAAACTCCAAACTTGTGCGGTCTTTGTTTGGTTCGCCAAAAAGGCTCAGGTTCCTCTGCTTATGTGATCTGATATGAAATATCAAGCAAAGTGTGGATTTGATTAAAACAGGAGAAAATCGATCAGGTTGTCTTAATTGCTACCAGTAAGAAGGTGGTAGTTGTAAGTAAGTAATACAGACACATGGACAAATCCTGAGTGTTGTTAACTGAAATGCTTATGTTCAGCAGTAATCCAAAGGACTTGAAGCTGTGGAGGTGATGTCAATTTTAATTAATGATATACTCATAAGTTATTCAGATAATATTGGTTGTGCTGTTTGCCAGCTAGAATGCATGTGAAGTGAGAGTTATGTAGAAACAATGAACAGCTGATGCTGGCTTACAAAATGAGACACAAAATGCTGGAGAAAAAACATCACCCATCCATGTTCTCCAGAGATGCTGCCTCACCCACTGAGTCACTCCAGTACTTTATGTCTTTTGAAGTGAGAGTAATAATTAATTATCTGACCTATCTTTCCTTCTCAACCCCATTCTTCTGCTGTCTCCCTATAGCATTTGACCCCATTACTAATCAAGAACCTGTCCATCTCTGCTTTAAAAATACCCAAAGACCTAGTCTCCATAGCCTTCTGTGGCAATGAATTCTACAGATTCACCACCATGGTGGCGCAGCGGTAGAGTTGCTGCCTTACAGCGAATGCAGCCCCAGAGACTCAGGTTCGATCCTGACTACGGGCGCCGTCTGTACGGAGTTTGTACGTTCTCCCCGTGACCTACGTGGGTTTTCTCCGAGATCTTCGGTTTCCTCCCACACTCCAAAGACGTACAGGTATGTAGGTTAATTGGTAAATGTAAAAAAAATAAAAATTGTCCCTAGTGGGTGTAGGATAAAATAGTGTTAGTGTGTGCGGGGATCGCTGGGCGGCGCGGACCCGATGGGCCAAAGGGCCTGTTTCTGCGCTGTATCTCTAAATCTAAAAAAAAATCTAAATCTCAAACCACCCTCTGACTAAAGAAATTCCTCCTCATCTCCTTTCTAAAATATGTCCTTTTATTCTGAGGCTGTGCCCTCTGGTCCTAGACTCTCCCACTAATGGAAACATCCTCTCCACATCCAATCTTTCCAGCCCTTTCACCATTTGGTAAGTTTCACTGAGGTCACCCCTCATCCTTCCAACCTCCAGCGAGTAGAGGCCCAGTGCCGTCAAACGCTCATCATATGTTTACTCAATCATCCCTGGGATCATTCTCGTAAACCTCCTCTGGATCCTCTCCAATGCCAACACACCCTTCCTTGGATATGGGGCCCAAAACTGCTCACAATACTCCAAATGCGGGTTGACCAGTGCCTTATAAAGCCATTACATTGTTACATTGTTTACATTGCTTTTATATTCTAGTCCTCTCGAAATAAATGCGAAGAATGCATTTGCCTTCCTTACTGCTGCCTCAACTTTCAAATTAAGCTTTTGGGAATCTTGCATCAGCACTCCGAAGTCCATTTGCACCTCCAATTTCTGAATCATCTACCCATTTAGAAACCAGTCTATACACATTTATCCCTACTACCAAAATTGCATGACTGCACATTTTGCTACGCTGTATTCCATCTGTACCCACTCTCCCAACCTGTCCAAGTCCTTTTGCAGACTCCTTGCCTCTTCTACTCTGCCTGCTCTTCCACCTATCTTCGTACCATCCTCAAACTTGGCCACTAAGTCATCGGTTCCATTGTCCAAATCAGTGATATACAGTGTGAAGAATAGTGGCCCCAACACCGTCCCCTGCACAACACTGCTAGTCACTGGCAGCCAACATTAGGCTAGGTTTTCAACATGAACTTCCAGATAAACAGAAACATTATCAGTGCTGTCAAATGAATAGCAGTGTAACAGTTAAATATCTGGACCATTGAACTGGGGACACAGGTTTTAATCCTATCAGGCAGATGGAGAACTTAGATTCATGAAATTAAATAAAAATGGAAAAAGACATCGAGTCTCAGTAACTATAGGCATGGATTATTCAAAACTCCATTTAGTCCTGGGAAGAGAATCTCAGTTTCAGTTTAGTTTATTGTCACGTGTACCGAGGCACAGTGAGAAGCTTTAGTTACGTGCTAACCAGTCAGTGGAAAGACAATACATGATTACAATCGAGCCATTTACAGTGTACTGATACATGGTAAGGGAATAACGTTCAGTGCAAGGTAACGCCAGGAAAGTCCGATCAAAGATATTCCGAGACTCTCCAATGAGGTAGATAGTAGACAGATAGCAGATCTGTCGTCTTTAACTTGTCTGGTCTACATGTGTGCCCAGGCTCGCCAATGTGGTTCACTGTTACATCTTGAAATAAATGCTGGCATTGAGTTTGCGGATGGAATGAAGTTATATCAGCTGACAATGGCTCAGCAGTAGAGTGCTGCCCTACTGCACTACAGACCCAGATTCGATCCTGGCTGCAGGTGCTATCTGTACAGAGTTTGTACGTTCTCCCTGTGACTGCATCAGCTTTCTCTGGGTGCTTCGGTTTCCTCCCACATTCCGAAGACGTGCAGATTTGTAGGTTCATTGGTCTCTATAAATTGTGTCCCTAGCGTAAAGGATAGAACTAATGTAGGGGTGATTGCTGGGCGCCATGGACTTGGTGGGCCGAAGGGCTTGTTTCCACGCGGCATCTCGAAACTAAACTAAACTAAACTAAACCCAAAAATGTGTTCATTGGAAGTTTAGCCTAGTTTAAAGATGCAGCATAGAACCAGGTTCATCGGCCCACCAAGTCCCACGCCAACCATTGTCCGCTTGTTCACATGCTTTCTACGTTATCCCACTTTAGCATCCACTCCATGCACAATTTACAGAGGCCAATTATCCTGCGAATCCGCACATCACTAGGATGTGGGAGGAAAGCAGAGCACCCGGAGGAAACCCACGTGGCCAGAGGGAGAACGTGTAAACTCCACACAGACAGTACCCGAGATCAGGATCAAACGTGGTTCTACAGTGCTGTGTGTGCATCACTGTGCCACTTGAAGTGAAGCATCCTGACATACCGCAAGGCCATGAAACGCAGATCATAAACGCAAGCCGCTCTTTGAAAGTAGGATACGTGCGAGTTGACCTCCCACTGTGCGTTAAATTCCTATAACATTGTGCGACTGCTACCAAATAGCCCGTGAGAAACACAAAGTTTAGATCATACATTAAAATGTGAACAAAGCACGATGATGACAACTGTACTTCTAACACTTCTCAGGAAGTAATGATTTTGCAAGAGACAGTGTTAACCGAATTAACATCAAAGTCCAATTATATTTCCATATTCATGGGAGAATTGCAGAGTTAATGTCTGTTTTTCAACATTTGATGGATAAGTTGTCTTTTATCAGAGAGTGAGGCCCATTGAATTTTCACTGAGTCTCTATGGCGGGGGGGGAGGGAGCGATGAACCATTCAGTATAATGGGGAAACATCTGCCATCATTTACAAGCACAGCAGGCAGACAATTAACGCACTGAGAAATGGAATTAATATCCAACATTCCCATCCAAATTTTAATATTCTGGTGTTTACATCGGCTCTGTTTATTGATTAGATTGGTATTTTGGCATGTTACTATGTTCATTAATGGTTTCGAAATTGCTGAACGAACATCTGTTTAGAGGAACATGTGAGCTTCTGAAAAGAGAGCAGTTCTCCACCCAATGCATGAACAGCTTCTCCCCCTCTGTTTCGGGTTTCTGAATGGGCCTTCTATAAGCGAGGGTACACCTCTGCCCAATGACCGATATTGTACTTTGTCTCTGGAACCTTTGTTTTTTGTTTGGTTTTAGTTTTTAGTTTCAGCTTTATAGATGGAAACAGGCCCTTCGGCCCACTGTGTTCGCACCGACCAGCGATCCCCGTACACTAGTTCTATCCAACAGATTAGGGACAATTTGCACAAGCCAATTAACCAACAAACCTGCACCATCTTTTGAGTGCGAGAGGAAACCGAGTACCCAGAGAAAACCTACACAGTCACAGGGAGGTTGTACAAATTCTGCACAGACAACACCTGTGGTCAGGATCGTACCCGGGTCTCTGGCGCTGTAAGGCAGCAACTCTACCGCTGCACTACTGTGCCGCACCAACTATGAGCACCCTGGGTTTCTCTGAATCAAGACCTTAGCATCTACCTGATCAAGTCATGTATTTACGCTTCATCCGACATAGAGAATCTTTGGGAAAAGTAGTTCTGTTGGCTCATGTTATCTCCAGGAGTAACATGTAAAGATGGACTGTGAAACACAGAGGGCCAAGTTGACGCAAGGCATTGAGGACAGCTTATTTTATTTTCCCCACCATTGACCGTGGTCTGGAGAAGAAAGTCCAGTGAGCGAGATGGGCAGGGAGTATGACATGACATGGATGTTTAGTTAAGTTTAGAGATACAGTGTGGAAACAGGTCCTTCGGCCCACCGAGTCCGCGCCGACCAGCGATCCCCATTACACTAGCACACACTATGCACAAGGGATAGCTTACAGTTTTACTGAAGCTAATCAACCTACAAACCTGTACGTCTTTGGTGTGTGGGAGGAAACCGGAGCACCCGGGGAAAACCCGCGCGGTCGCGGGTAGAACGTACAAACTCCTGTTCTATATGCAGGAGGACTGGTAAGGTGGCTTCACCTGTTCTGCCCAATTCTCATTTCTGTGCTTCTTAAACTCCCAGTCCCGCCATGCACTGGGCAGATGCAAAACACTGATCTCCATTCACCCCACCTTTCCCCACTCTATTCCTTCAATGTTATTTTGTCTTTCGTATATATTTTGACACCCTTTCTAAGAGTGAGCTGGCTTGAAGTTAATCAGCTTTGACACTGTACATCTGCAGTTTGATCCCTGCAGTGTGTTAACAGCGAGCATGTGAAATTGTGAGAAAGTGAAATGATACTCCAACAACCTTGGAGGCCTCTCGTTACCATACTGATTCAATCAAAGTTGCAAGTATCACGGCAAAATATTACATGGCTCATGCTTCATTAGAGCAGAATTACATAAATCAGATTTCCATTTCCCGGTTCCTTTTGTATCAGCTATCACTTGGACTGCATTTCACCAACATCAAAATTCAAATTCACTCACACGAGTGCAGATTAAACATCCAATAAGTCTGAAAAGTACAAAGTATTCTGCGGCAATCCTCAAACAAGGTGGTGAATCCAATCTGTCTTTATTACACTTGAGAATATTCTGTGTGTCACAGCAGGTTCACAACAACGTTATACAAATGTTGCTTTGAACTTTGAAAGATTTCTTTCTTCTTGAACAGGGGCTGTTAGCTGAGAAAGGAAATGGGATTGTTCCACATGGATGTTGTTGGATCTGTTCTAAAAGCATTGATGGAGAGCTTTAGCAAAGCTTATGGGGCAAGAGGAGATGTGTAATGTTCAGCGGGTGGATCTGCCAAAGAGACAGACATGATTAATTGGATAAAGTTTATATCTGTGTAATTCATTGCCACAGAGTGCTGTGGGGGCCAAGTCAACGGATATTTTCAAGGCAGAGACAGAGAGATTCTTAATGAGTACGGGGGTCAGGGGTGATGGTATTCAGCAGCTACCCAGTTTAATCTCCTTACATACTAATTTTCTTTTATGCATCATTCTGACTCAAATAATTGGACTGCTCCTCTTTGAACTTATTCTGCAGTATTAAGTCTCTGGATATCCATTGAAACCTGCTAGTTTGCATCCGGCCAACACTGACCGGAAAATCAACATGTTCGATTTTCTTTCTCCTCAGTTCTCTGAAAACTTTTTTTGTGCACAATTTTGAAAGAAATATTATTGCACAGAACTTATTGCACAGATTGCAGTGTATAAATATCCCAAGGCTTCCTTTTTATACAGGGGATAGAGGATTCTCATTCCAAATTTCCATTATTTCTGCTCTTGTTGGATAATTACAATGTGCTCACTTTTAGTCCTGGTGTGAAAAGTTCCTGGCAACTGCTCCTTTTTAGCTTTAAATGAGAAACACCAGTATCCCGTGCAGTTGGTGCTATTACAAACCACATGATTACAATGCCAATGGCCCTGTAATGAAAGAGAGCTGTCTTTCTCCACATCTCTCATTTTCCGTATCTTTCCTGCTGCTTGACAGATCTTTGGCAGAGGCATAGGCTATTCCATCTGACTGAATTGTGATGACTTCACTAACCTCAAACACCAGACGCAAAAGAAAAACCTTACTCTTTTTTCCCCTTTCAAGAGAGACGCTAGGAACTAACAAGTTGTAGGACATGGCAAATATATCAGCTAGTGAAAATCCTAATTTATTTTCTATAAACTAAACAACAAACTTCAAGCATCTCCTTCCTTTCACAAGGGGATGGAAAATCACCCTCTGCCACAAGTTTATAAGAAAAAAATGTGCCTTGGGCTCCCTTTAATACAGTAAAGGAACAGGCCCTTCGGCCCACAATGTCCGTGCCAAGCATGATACCCACTTAAGCTCATCCCATCTGCATGCATATGCTGATCTTTTCACCCTGTAAGAGACGGCAAGGTATCTCTTCACAAAATGCTGGAGTAACTCAGCAGGTCAGGCAGCATCTCGGGAGAGAAGGAATGGGTGACGTTTCGGGTCGAGACCCTTCTTCAGACTGATGTCAGGGGGGCGGGACAAAGGTATCTCCATTTGTTCTATCTGAAATGTTCCATCTGAACATCTGAATGAAAAGTTCTATCTGAAATGTATCTGTCATTTACCTGCGAAGATGCTGCCTAACCCGTTGAGTTCCTCCGGAGCTTTGTTTTACGATTTTAGATCCAAATGGGTTTAAAATCTAAAACTGACCTAAAATATGAAGACACGAGAAATTGTGTATGCTTGAAACTTGGCCAAGACACAAAGTGCTGGAGTAACCTGATAGAGTGGATGTGGAGAGGATGGTTCCACTAGTGGGAGAGTCTAGGACCAGAGGTCGCAGCCTCAGAATTAAAGGACATTCCTTTAGGAAGGAGATGAGGAGGAATTTCTTTAGTCAGAGGGTGGTAAATCTGTGGAATTTATTGCCACAGAAGGCTGTGGAGGACAAGTCCATGGTGATTAAACGCTTGGTGAGAAATTGGTTATGGTGCATATCAACTATCTTGGCATGAACCTGGATTTACTACAATTTGCCTTCACTTCAGTTTAGTTTATTGTCATGTGTACCGATGTACAGTGAAAAGCTTTTTGTTGCTTTGATTGTTAAAGCTTTAAGGCAGAGATAGATAGATTCTTGATTAGTACGGGTGTCAGGGGTGATGGGGGGAAGGCACGAGAATGGGGTTAAGAGGGAAAGATAGATCAGCCATGATTGAATGACAGAGTAGACTTGAAGGGCCGAATGGCCTAATTCTGCTCCTATCACTTATGAGCCTATGAACCTATTTATCACTCTCTCATTCTCAACTTGGCAACTCCCACCCGTTTGACTGACTGCTTGAACATGCATAAAATCCTTTGCTAGTGAGTAAGCAGCACACATTAGGAATCGAGTGTTCCTAAATTAATGATACAAGAATAAATCATTTGCTGATAGGTTGACCCAGTGAAAACCAGCATTCTGGTCAAAATGCTGCCTGTTTTTCTGAGCTGTGTGTAATCCATTTCACACAAACGGGGCAGGAGGTGGCTGATGGGCAGGTTTGTTGGTTTCTTGTGGTCTTGCCCTCCTCCTACCATTCATGCATTCCATGAGCTCCTGGCTCATGGAATCGAGGATCTCAATGTCACGTTGAATACTCCTCCTCCACTCTGAGTGATAATGATCCTGGGATTCACAGGAGTCACAGTACGGCATAGCGGCTCAACTGGTGCAATGCCAGAGATCCAAGTTCGACCCTTCACCTCAGATGCTGTCTGTGTAGAGTTTGCACGTTCTCTCTGTAACCATGTGGGCTTTCTCCAGATGCTTCAGTTTCCTCATATCCCAATGATGCGTGGGTTTATAGTTTAATTTGACTCTGTACATGGACCCTAGTGTGTAAGGAGTGGATGAGAAGGTGGAATAGACAAATAAACAATAGGTGCAGGAGGAGGCCATTCGGCCCTTCGAGCCAGCACCGCCATTCAATGTGATCATGGCCGATCATTCACAATCAGTACCCCGTTCCTGCCTTCTCCCCATACCCCCTGACTCCGCTATCTTTATGAGCTCTATTTAGCTCTCTCTTGAAAGCATCCAGAGAATTGGCCTCCACTGCCTTCTGAGGCACAGAATTCCACAGATTTACAACTCTCTGACTGAAAAAGTTTTTCCTCATCTCCGTTATAAATGTCCTACCCCATTATTCTTAAACTGTGGCCCCTGGTTCTGGTCTCCCCCAACATTGGGAACAGGTTTCCTGCCTCTAACGTGTCCAATCCCATAATAATCTTATATGTTTCAATAAGATCCCCTCTCATCCTTCTAAATTCCAGTGCATACAAGCCTAGCTAGTCCTTCCAGTCTTTCAACATATGATGTGGAATTAGTGTGAACAGGTGAACAATGGTCGGCATCAATTCAGGTTTCCATGCTGTCTCTTTTAATTCAATTCAGGAGTCAAAGGGGATGAAAGATATTTAATCCGGTTGTCAGTGAATGGAAGAGTAGGGTTGTGGGAGAATTTGGTCCATTCCTGTTCCCTTTTATAACAGAGCTTTATTTGTCATTCGGTACCAAGGTACCGAACGAAACTACATAGCAGTCATACAAAAAAGAACACAAACATCCATCACAGTAACTCCAAACACCCCCTCACTGTGATGGAGGCAACAAAACTTCCACTCTCTTCCCCACGCCCATGGACAGACAGCTCGTCCCCGACCGACCCGCACAGTCCCCGCAAGGGGATGGAAGTCCCCTTGGCCGAGCTGCACCGGGCGCTGAAACGTCTCGCAGCCGAGCCGGGCGATGGAAGGCCCCGCGACCGAGCCTTGCGCAGCTAAGTCCCGTGGCCGAGCCGCACCAGCGATGAAAAGTCCCGCGGCCAAGCCGCACCAGCGATGTAAAGCCCCGTGGCCGAGCCGCACCGGGCGATGTTAAGTCCCGTAGCCGAGCCGCACCAGCGATGAAAAGTCCCGCGGCCGAGCTGCACCGGGCGATGTAAAGTCCCGCGGCCGAACCGCACCGGGCGATGTTAGGCCCCGCAGCCGAGCTGCACAAGGCACTGTTAAGTCCAGCGGCCGAGCCGCACCAGCGATGTAAAGTCCCGCGGCCAAGCCGCACCGGGCGATGAAAAGTCCCGCGGCCGAGCCGCACCGGGCACTGTTAAGTCCAGCGGCCAAGCCGCACTGGGCGATGTTAGACCCCGCGGCCGAGCCGCACCGGGCGATGTTAGACCCCGCGGCCGAGCCGCACCCCGCGCCGTGAGGAAGAGAAAAGTTTCCCCCACCCCCCCCCCACCACACCACCACCCCCCCACCCACACCACCCACACCACCACCCCCCATACATACACAACCAAAAAAATACAAAAACCATCCCAACACCGACACACAACAACAAAAAAAGGAAAAAAGACGAACAGACTGCTAGCGAGCCGCAGCCGTTAGGCGCCGCCACTTCCGCTTCTTGTCTTCTTAAGTTCTTAGATAATTTTTAGATGCTACATTATACATTTTTGATGATTCGTAATTGGATCTTTTCAATCTCGACGGAATGCCACAAAAGGCAGGCACCAATAACAATGAGTTTCATCCTCTATGTTCAAAGAGCTGAAGATGTCTTTGTTTTGTAATGCCCATCCTCTGCAGTGTTTTATACTTTTGGCTAAAATTGAGTCATAGTCACAGAGTGATACATCGTGCAAACAGGCCCTTCGGCCCAACTTGCCCACACCGGCCAACATGTCCCAGCTACACTAGTCCCACCTACCTGCGTTTAGCACATATCCCTCCAAACCTGTCTTATCCATGTACCCATTTATTAAATGTTGGGATAGTCCCTGCCTCAACTACCTCCTCTGGCAGCCTGTCCCATACACCCTTTGTGTGAAAAAGTTACCCCTCAGGTTCCCATTAAATATTTACCCCTTCACCTGAAACATATGCTCTCTGGTCCTCCATTCACCTATTCTGGGCAAGAGACTCTGTGCATATGAAATTCGCCCTCTCTTTTTAACAATTCAACTTCATTTATTGGAACATCATGCTAAATGTGGGATGATTAAGGGTAAAGTAATTCTTCCTGATATTCATCCTGAATTGTCCTTACATCGTTTTTGATAATGCTCCTTCATTCTCATAAACGGACTGGCACTGAAGGTTCAATTGCAGGATTATCTAGCACTTGACATTCAGCAAACCATCAAAAAAAACCTAGCCAGTGGTCAAAAGTTGAAGTTAAGCCATTGCATTCTATTGAACAGTTCCATTTTATTGCAACCGGAATAGCTGCAAAACTTTAATGATCGATTCACAGCTTTCGTGTTTTTTAAATAATAAACGGACCCTTGTGGCATTATTCATGTTGCTTTTTCTCGTTGTATCGGGATTTTAGATGGTGCTTTATGGAATGATGCAGGTGGTAGCTAGGATACACAAATGGATAAAGGGAGAATGAGTGATTGCTGAAGTAGCCTTATTTTCAGCTAATGACACTGTTTTGCACTATCTCATTTTTGCCTTGTTGCCTGTGAATTCTAAGTGGCAATTTTGTTTTAACATATAACAACATATAACAACTACAGCATGGAAACAGGCCTGTCCGGCCCTACCAGTCCACGCCGACCATTCTCCCTGACCTAGTCTCATCTACCTGCACTCAGACCATAACCCTCCAATCCCCTCCTATCCATATACCTATCCAATTTACTCTTAAATAATAAAATCAAGCCAGCCTCCACCACTTCCACCGGAAGCCCATTCCATACAGCCACAACCCTCTGAGTAAAGAAGTTCCCCCTCATGTTACCCCTAAACCTTTGTCCCTCAATTCTGAAGCTATGTCCCCTTGTTGGAATCTTCCCCACTCTCAAAGGGAAAAGCCTACCCACGTCAACTCTGTCCGTCCCTCTCAAAATTTTAAAAACCTCTATCAAGTCCCCCCTCAACCTTCTACGCTCCAAAGAATAAAGACCCAACCTGTTCAACCTCTCTCTGTAGCCTAAGTGCTGAAACCCAGGCAACATTCTAGTAAATCTCCTCTGTACCCTCTCCATTTTGTCGATATCCTTCCTATAATTTGGCGACCAGAACTGCACACCATACTCCAGATTTGGCCTCACCAATGCCCTGTACAATTTCAACATTACATCCCAACTTCTATACTCGATGCTCTGATTTATAAAGGCAAGCATACCAAACGCCTTCTTCACCACCCTATCCACATGAGATTCCACCTTCAGGGAACAATGCACAGTTATTCCCAGATCCCTCTGTTCCACTGCATTCCTCAATTCCCTACCATTTACCCTGTACGTCCTATTTTGATTTGTCCTACCAAAATGCAGCACCTCACACTTATCAGCATTAAACTCCATCTGCCATCTTTCAGCCCACCCTTCCAAAAGGCCCAAGTCTCTCTGTAGACTTTGAAAATCTACCTCACTATCAACTACTCCACCTATCTTAGTATCATCTGCATATTTACTAATCCAATTTGCCACACCATCATCCAGATCATTAATGTAAATGACAAACAACAGTGGACCCAACACAGATCCTTGGGGCACTCCACTAGACACTGGCCTCCAACCTGACATACAATTGTCAACCGTTACCCTCTGGTATCTCCCATTCAGCCATTGTTGAATCCATCTTGCAACCTCACTATTAATACCCAACGATTTAACCTTCTTAATCAACCTTCCATGTGGAACCTTGTCAAATGCCTTACTGAAGTCCATATAGACAACATCCACAGCCTTGCCCTTATCAATTTCCCTGGTAACCTCTTCAAAAAATTCAAGAAGATTAGTCAAACATGACCTTCCAGGCACAAATCCATGTTGACTGTTTCTAATCAGGCCTTGATTATCCAAATAATTATATATATTGTCCCTAAGTATCTTTTCCATTAATTTTCCCACCACAGACGTCAAACTAATAGGTCTATAATTGCTAGGTTTACTTTTAGAACCTTTTTTAAACAAAGGCACAACATGCGCAATGCGCCAATCTTCCGGCACCATCCCTGTTTCTAATGACGTTTGAAATATTTCCGTCATAGCCCCTGCTATTTCTGCACTAACTTCCCTCAATGTCCTAGGGAATATCCTATCTGGACCTGGAGACTTATCCACTTTTATATTCTTCAAAAGTGTCCGTACCTCCTCTTCTTTAATCCTCCTAATTTCCATCACTACTCTACTTGTTTCGCTTACCTCACATAATTCAATATCCTTCTCCTCGGTAAATACCGAAGAAAAGAAATTGTTTAATATCTCCCCCATTTCTTCCAGCTCAGCACATAGCTGTCCACTCTGACTCTCTAATGGACCAATTTTATCCCTCACTATCCTTTTGCTATTGACATATCTGTAGAACCCCTTGGGGTTTACTTTTACATTACTTGCCAAAGCAGCCTCATATCTTTTTTTCGCTTTTCTAATTTCCTTTTTAAGATTCCTTTTACATTCTTTATATTCCTCAAGAACCTCATTTACTCCCTGCCGCTTATATTTATTGTATATCTCCCTCTTTTTCCGAACCAAGTGTCCAATTTCCCTGGAAAACCATGGCTCTTTCAAATTATTATTCTTTCCTTTCCACCGAACAGGGACATAAAGACTCTGTACTCTCAAAATTTCACCTTTAAATATCCTCCATTTCTCTATTATATCCTTTTCATAAAACAACAATTTCCATTTCACTCCTTTTAAATTCTTTCTCATCTCCTCAAAATTAGCCTTTCTCCAATCCAAAATCTCAACCCTTGGTCCAGATTTGACCTTCTCCATAATGATATTGAAACTAATGGCATTATGATCACTAGACTCAAAGTGCTCCTCAACACATACCTCCGTCACCTGACCCATCTCATTTCCTAACAGGAGGTCCAACACTGCCCCTTCTCTGGTAGGCACCTCTACGTATTGCTGCAAAAAACTATCCTGCACACATTTTACAAACTCCAAACCATCCAGCCCTTTAACAGAATGTGATTCCCAGTCTATATACGGAAAATTGAAATCACCCACAATCACCACTCTGTGCTTACTACTAATATCTGCTATCTCCTTACATATTTGCTCTTCCAATTCTCGTTCCCTATTTGGTGGTCTATAATACACCCCTATAAGTGTTGCTAAACCTTTCTCATTTCTGAGTTCCACCCAAACAGCCTCCTTAATCGAGCCTTCTAGTCTGTCCTGCCAAAGCACTGCTGTGATATCCTCCCTGACAAGCAATGCAACACCCCCACCTCTTGCCCCTCCGATTCTATCACATCTGAAACAATGAAATCCTGGAATATTTAATTGCCAATCGCAACCCTCCTGCAACCATGTTTCACTGATCGCCACAACATCATACTTCCAGATGTCAATCCAGGCTCTAAGCTCATCCACCTTTCTTACAATGCTCCTAGCATTAAAATATACACATTTAAGGGACCCATCATTTCTTATTCTCAATTTATTTCTTTTCCCTTCTTTCTCTCCTACATATTGGGTCTGACTGTTTCCCTTTTCTGCCTCCTGCCTCACACACTGCCTATTAGCTATCTGTGTTTGAGTCCCTCCCCCCAACCGCACTAGTTTAAAGTCTCCGCAGTTATTTTAGCAAATCTCCCCGCCAGGATATTGGTTCCCCTCGGGTTCAGATGCAACCCGTCCTTTTTGTACAGGTCATACTTCCCCCAGAAGAGGTCCCAATGATCCAGAAACTTGAAACCCTGCTCCCTGCACCAGTTCCTCAGCCACGTATTTATCCTCCACCTCACTCCATTCCTATTCTCACTATCGCGTGGCACAGGCAGTAAGCCTGAGATTATTACTTTGGAAGTCCTTTTTTTTAACTCTCTTCCTAGCCCCCTGAATTCTCCTTTCAGGACCTCTTCCCTTATCCTACCTATATTGTTGGTACCTATATGTACCACGACCTCTGGCTCCTCTCCCTCCCCTTTCAGGATATCCTGGACACGCTCAGACACATCCTGGACACCGGCACCAGGGAGGCAAACCACCATCCGGGTCTCCCGACTGCGTCCACAGAAACGCCTATCTGACCCCCTCACTATAGAGTCCCCTATTACTACTGCTCTCCTCTTCCTTTCCCTACCCTTCTGAGCAACAGGGCCGGACTCCTTGCCAGAGGCCCGGGCACCGTCGTTGCCCCCAGGTAGGCTGTCCCCCCCAACAGTACTTAAACAGGAGTACTTATTTCCAAGGGGTACAGCCACCGGGGTACTCCCTAGTCCCTGCCTCTGTTCCTTGCCCCCCCTAACAGTGACCCACTTGTCTACCTCCCGTGGTCTAGGAGTGACCACCTCCCTGTAACTCCTATCTATAACCTCCTCACTCTCCCTGATCAGACGGAGGTCATCAATCTGCCGCTCCAGGTTCCTAATACGGTCCCTTAGGAGCCCCATCTCGTCACACCTGGCGCAGATGTGGATGTCTGGAAGACTATCAGACTCCCAGATTCCCCACATCTGACACCCAGAACAAAAAACTGCCCTGGCAGTCATACTCTCCAAACAAAGCCCCGCGCTCGGTTACTAAACCTACCGCCCGGCCGCTACTCCAACCGCTCCAACCGCCCACCCAAAAGAACTGAGTGATCTCCTGGGAGAGGCGAAAAACCGGATAAAAAACCCAGGCCAATTTGGGAAAAAATCCGGGAAATTCCTCTCCGACCCCAAGCTAGGCGATCGAAACTAGTCCGGGAGATCACACAGGTCTTACTATCCCCTTACTATCCCCTTACTATCCCCTTACTATCCCCTTACTATCCCCACACAATCCCCACACAATCCCCACACACTACTTCCCAAGCAACACAGCTAGGTGCTGCCTGCTGCTGCTACTGCTGATTGCTGCTGCTGCGACTGCTGATTGCTGCTGCTGCTACTGCTGATTGCTGCTGCTGCTACTGCTGATTGCTGCTGCTGCTACTGCTGATTGCTGCTGCTGCTACTGCTGATTGCTGCTGCTGCTACTGGATGTGCACAAGCAACTGGATGAAGGCTGATTGATGTCATTCTGGTTCATGTCCTTGACTGCTATCAAAGAAGAGGCACTCCATGCCTCCATTCACACATGTCTCATTGATAGAACGTCAATGGTCTGATAGACTGCACTGCCTAGAGTTATACAGAAAACCTTCTCGGAGACAGATCATTTGGCACAAATGATTTGTGCCGATTTGTATACTCCACCTGTGGCACAATGGCTCAGAGGTAGAGTTGCTGGCTTACATTGCTAGAGACCCGGGTTCATTCCCAACCATGGCTGCTGCCTGTACAGAGTTTGACCATGTGGGTTTTCTCCGGGTGCTCCGGTTTCCTCCCACGCTCCAAAGACATACAAGTTTGTAGGTTAATTGGCGTCGGTAAAATGGTCCCTAGTGTGTAGGATAATGCTAGTGTACGGGGTGATCACTGGGTGGCATGGACTCAGTAGGCAAAACAGCTTGTTTTCACTTAGTATCTCTCAAGTCTAAAGTCTAAAGTGTGGCTTCAAGCTTCATGTTCCCCAGTGTGTCACCAACTATTTGTCCTGGTTTAAATAAATTGAAGCAATGCCCAAGAAAATACACACAATGTTTCTACTTTCCCAGAAGACGAAGGAAATTTGATATGTTTCCAATGCCTCTTAGCAATTTCTACAGATGCACCTTAGAAAGCATCCTTCTGGGTATATTGTGCTTCCCTGCTTGATATGGAAACCGCTCTGCCCAAGACCGTAATGAACTAATGAGAGTCATGGACCAAGCTCAGTGCATCATGCAAACCAGCCTCCCCCCACTTCCCCCCAGTGCATCGACTCCATCTACACCTCTCTCTGCTTCAGGTAGGCAGCCAACATAATCAAGGACCACTTACACCCAAATCTATTCTCTTCTCCCCGCAGGCAAACTATACAAAAGTTTCAGAACACTTTTCACCACAATCAGGAACAGCTTCTTTCCCATTGACTGTTGAACAGACCGATTGTAAGCTAAGGATATAGTCCTGACCAACCAACCTACCTCATTGTGGCCTTTGCACTTTAAAAAAAATCTGCACTTTCTCTGTAGCTGTAACATGTTATTTTGTACTCTTTATTTTGCATTACCTCTTTTCCTTTTGTATGGCTCGATTGTCTGCTTTGACTTGACTGTTTGGCACACGTAACAAAGTGTTTCACTGTATCTTAGTGTACGCCACAATCCAATAATATCAATACCAAGGCTGCTGCCAACCAACTTTGTTTCCACTTTATCGCAAGACCTGATGGCACAGGATTCAATAGAATCTGAAGATTTCACAATTGCAGGAAGTTAAAGAGAATGATGCATTGTCAGGTTATGAACTACTTCCCTGAAGGATAGCATTTAGTGATATGTTCGATGACTTTAGAGTGCTGAGCATGTCACCTGGTGAGATCATTGGTGTATAAGAAAATGTGGAAATTTCTTAACTGAAAGCATAACTTACAAGCTCTTCTTCTGCTGTGGCAACTTGTCAAAATCAACAAGGTTCATGGTGTTTTACTGCAATTTTTTTTTTATTGTTCACCTCTCATTACAGATTTATTTTTGTGCTGATCTGATTGAAATTGTACTTGGACGATCATCTCATCCGAAGGCTTCCACAATGCTGCTTTAATTCAATTAGTTTTGTTTTTTTAGTTCACAGGTACAGCGTGGAAACAGGCCCTTCGGCCCATCGAGTCCATGCCGACCATCGATCATGCATTCACACGAGTTCCATTACACACTAGGGCAACTTACAGTGGCCGATTAACTTACAAACCTGCACATCTTTCCAGTGTGGGAGAAATCCGGAGCACCTGGAGAAAACCCACGTGGTCACGCTTCTATGTGAAACGTACAAACCCCATACAGACAGCACCCGTAGTCAGGATCAAACCCGGGTCTCTGGTACTGTAGGGCAGCAACTCTACCACTGCCCCACTGTGCCACCCGGCAATTACTTTAGTTCAATGCTCAAAACAGCATGAATGATGTTTTATCAATGGAATAGGCTCTGGTGATGTGCATTGAAGGTGGAAGCAAAGTTTTATTTCCAATGACTGGGGCGGTACAGCTGGTAGAGCTTCTGCCTCACAATGCCAGTGACTAGGGTTCGATCCTGACCTCTGCTGCTGTCCATATTAACTTTACAAGATATCCCTGAGACTGCTTGGGTTTCCTCCGAATGCTCTGGTTAACTCACACATCCCAAAGATGTGTGGATTTGTAGGTTAATTGGACCCTGTAAAGATTGCCCCTCATTTAGAGAATGGGGGCAAAAGTGAGGGAGCAGAACTGATGTGAGCCCATGTGTAGGAAGGAACTGCAGATGCTGGTTTAAACTGAAGATCGACGCAAACAAACTGGAGTAACTCAATGGGTCAGGTAGCATCTCTGGAGAAAAGGAATAGGTGGCGTTTCGGGTCGACACCCTTCTTCAGACTGAGAGCCCGGAGAAAGGGAAGTGAGAGATACAGAAGGTACATAGAACAAATGAATGAAAGATACGCAAAAAGCAACGATGATCTTGGACAGGTGGGACATTGTTAGCTGTGGGGAAGGTGAAAACGAGTTGTACAGACAATGAAACTCAACAGGATGACAGTGAAACTAGTATGACAACTACGGGGGGGGGGGGGGGGGGGGGGGGGAGGGACGGAGAGAGAGGAGATGCAAGGGTTACTTGAAGTTAGAGAATGATCGATGGTTGGCATAGATTCAATGGGCTGAAGGATCTGTTTCCATGTTGCATCTTTCAATTAAAAAAAACCTGATTTAAAGTTGGCACTCAGCATGTCTGAAATGAGTCTTATTTCAGTCATATCATTCTATTATTTATCTTTTGGCTCATTATTTTGTTTTACCCAAAGAATATTTATGATCCAGAATATACTGCCTAAAAAGATGGTGGAAGTAGATTCAATAATGATTCTCAAAAGAGAATTGAATTCTTAAAAACTGTTTTACTCTGTAATCTGATTGTGTTAACAATCCATCTGTAAACAAAGATCTAGGACTTCTTTAAAACTCTGGAGCAGCACATTTTAAGAGAAACTGTTGCTTAAAATTAGTCTTTCTATTACCATTTGCTACTGGTATCTCAAATATGGTTTTAATCTTGGATACAAAAGAATGAAGAACTAATATTGTTTCTTAACTGGCTTCCATTAGCATAGTCTTGAGAGCATGAATTATTTAGCACTGTTCATATTTAATTACAGCATTAAAAAATGCATTAGCATAGACACGTTCTAAAATGCTTTCGGAGTAATGTGTTAAATTCATTTTGCTAATGAATTTTATCATTTGAAATATTTCAATTGATCAGTGATGTAAATGCATGCATCATTATGCCCTGGATACATTAACTTGTTCCGTTTGTCTACTACCAACTCATGACATTCTCTTATTCTGTTTAAATAGCCGCCACATCACTAGAATGTTTTAAGGGGAAAAGAAATGTAATGACAATTTTTCGATATACTGGTGGAGTTAGTTTAGTTGCACATTGTTCATGTATATTGCTAGCCACTTATTGCTTAACCATGTGCCGCACAGATTTGAAACCTTCATTACTCATAAGGCCTTCCATTTCATGAGTGTAGGTGCATCTCATTAAAAAGCAAACTTAAAAATCTCAGCTTTGAAAGATGTCCTTTGGAGAATTCTAGCCCCTGCCACAAGGACGTTTTGGGATGCACCCAAGATAACAGGCATTAATGGACACAGACCGAAGGCTCCCCTTTGAGTTTCCATGTAATAAGTATATGGCCATGCATTCTTTGTGTGCTACTGAGGGCACGCTGTCAGTCTGTGAACTTGCCAGGAAGTTCTGATTCTTTCTTCCTCAAGAGTCAAGAGTGTTTAATTGTCATTTGTACCGACAGTGGAGCAATAACATTCTTATTTGTAGCAACACAACAGGCTTGTAAACACAATACACATAGACAATGTAAACAAAAAAATCAATAATCACAATACTAACACAAACAAAACCCTGAAGTCCTTAGTACAACCAAAGACAGTCCATTGAAGTTCACAGTTACGATTAGTGTTGTGCAGTGATCAAGAGCCTGATGGTTGTTGGGAAGAAGCTATTAGTGGTCTTGTTTTCAGACCCCTGCACATTCTTCCCGATGGTGGGAGTGAAATGAGACCAAAATCCTGCTGATATGTCTTTGATGATATTGGCTGCCTTTTTGAGGCAGCAACTCCTACAGATCCTTTCGATGATGGAGAGGTTAATAGCCTTGATGGACTGGGCAGTGTCTACCACTTTTAAAATCTCCTGCATAGCTGAGCGATTGAGTTGTCGACGCCCCTAGAAACGCTCAGCTGGGTGGTACCTAGGTCACAGATTTTTAAAAAGAGTGATTAAATGTGTGCTGGACAATCCTGTGCAAAGCAAGCACCTTGAATAAGTTTTGGAAACAGGAAACACGGAACTGATAATTAATACTGCCAATGCATGAATGGATTTCCAAGCAATATTCACCATCAGTTAGTTTTTGCATTACATTAGTTTTGCATCCACTTCTGTTCAATGTTATTTTCTCCTTCTCTTGTGGTCCCACTCTTCCCAGTACTGATCCATCTATATCTGCACCTTTCCGTCTTTGTACACTTCTTGCCCTATTCCAATATATCCTTCCTCCCTGCGCCACTCTAACATGGTCCCTCTTTCTTCCTCCCCTGCCTAGACCGATGTATCCTCTCTTCTCCAGCATACACGTTCTTATTTGCGCTCTTGAGGAAGAAAGAATCAGAATTTCCTGGCAAGTTCACAGACTGACAACGTGCCCTCAGTAGCACACAAAGAATGGTCCCTTTCTTCTCCAGCTTACACATTATCCCCTTTCCATCAAAGGTATAACCCTCTATGTGTCGGAAGGAACTGGTGATTGCTGGTTTAAACTGAAGCTGGGTCTCGACCCGAAACGTCACCTTTCCCTTTTCTCCAGAGATGCCGCCTGACCCGCTGAGTTACTTCTGCTTTTTGTGTCTATCTTTGCTATGAACCATTTAGAACGGAGATGAGGAAGAACTTTTTCAGTCAGAGAGTGGTGAAGGTGTGGAATTCTCTGCCTCAGAAGGCAGTGGAGGCCAGTTCGTTGGATGCTTTCAAGAGAGAGCTGGATAGAGCTCTTAAGGATAGCGGAGTGAGGGGGTATGGGGAGAAGGCAGGAACGGGGTACTGATTGAGAGTGATCAGCCATGATCGCATTGAATGGCGGTGCTGGCTCGAAGGGCTGAATGGCCTACTCCTGCACCTATTGTCTATTGTCTATTGTCTATTGAACCTCTATCATACCTCACTCTCACCGACCACAAACCCAACTAAAGAAGTTTACTAATTCCACCCATCTGCTTTGATTTTGTTTTTTTAACCTCCACCAGTATTAATGTAAATGTGGCAATGGGCTGTCATACACATCATATTGTTAACTTAATACTTGGAACAATAATGGAACATCGTGATTTACCTCATATGTTTAATATCGACAGATGGCTTTTTAATATTCCCAAAATTGTTCTTTTAAACAAATTTGTCAATGTGGCTGATCTTTCTCTAATTTAATATCTACAATTTGATGCTACCTGATAGCTTTC
The DNA here is from genome assembly GCF_053455715.1 of Rhinoraja longicauda. Taxonomy (NCBI): domain Eukaryota; kingdom Metazoa; phylum Chordata; class Chondrichthyes; order Rajiformes; family Arhynchobatidae; genus Rhinoraja; species Rhinoraja longicauda. Next base: position 48,109,630 of record NC_135962.1, read on the forward strand.
ATTTCCCCGATCTGCTTACTCCCATTGTTCATGAATGTCCCAATTAGTTTTTTTTTATTAAAACATCTCCAGAGTACTTGTTATTTTGTTGTTCAAAATGTCAACTGTCTGAACAGTCCTATGCAAAAGGCATATGGTTAGAATTTAATTAAAAATAGAAATAGTGACCTTCAATAAAATATATGTTTTGATCGCAGTGTTTTTATTCATCAGGTTTGTCTGACTGCTGCCCATACTGTTATTTTTCATCAACATTTGACAATGAGCCTGTATTGATCAGAGCTTTATTGCAATTTTAAATTAATCTTCTCTCGTCCAGTCAAAATTTCCCTGACTAATACACAAGGCATAGACTTCCCCAGTTGTATCAAAGTTTACTCAACTATATCAATGTGGAATGCATCAGATAGTACAGTAGAGGTGACTATCTGACGATGAGATGTCACTTCAAACTGATTCCCAACCAATTAATAACCTCGAAAGGTCAAACAAATGACTCTGTTCTTGCGCAAAGACCTTTCAGCAGGATAGTTTTTGGTGGTATGGTGGGTGGGCCTTGAAGCTGCTGCCTCACAGTGCTAGTGACCTGGGTTCAATCCTGATCTCTGATGATCATCTCCGATTTCATCCAGGAATGCATTGACATCTCCCTCCTGACCAAGACAAGGAGGGTCCATCCTGACCAGGAACCTTGGGTGAATAGGGAGATTCTCGCACTGTTAAGGTCCTGATCCAAGGCTTTCAAGGAGGATGGCCCCCATAATAAGCAACATGGCCAAGTGTGCAAGAGAGTACATACACACAAGGGACAATTTACAATTAACCTGCAAACCTGTAAGTTTTTGGAGTGTGGGAGGAAACCGGAGCACCCGGGGAAAACCCACGCGGTCACGGGGAGAATGCACAAACTCCAGACAGACAGCACCCGTGGTCAGGATCTAACCAGGGTCTCAGGCGCTGTAAGGCAGCAGCTCTACCACTGTGCCACTGTGCCACCCAATGAGTAGATTTCCAGTTTGATAAAATGTATTGTCAGTGTTGGAAACTAAGGCTTCTGTGGCTTCTATATTAATAGGCCATTCTCAGCATTAACACCGAAGTCGCGAGGCAAGTTGTGAGTCATTCTATCAGTAATAACTTCACAAGTTCACAAGTTATCGGAGTTGAATTAGGCCATTCGCCCCATCAAGTCTACTCTGCCATTCAATCATGGCTGATCTCTGTCTCCTAATCCCATTTTCCTGCTTTCTCCCCATAACCCTTGACACCCATTCTAATCAAGAATTTGTCTATCTCAGCCTTAAAAATATCCACTGGCTTGGCCTCCACAGCCCTCTGTGGCAATGAGCTCTACAGATTAACTACCCTCTGATTAAAATGTTCCTCCTCACCTCCTTTCTAAAAGAGCTACATTATGACCTCTGGTCCTAGACTCTCCCACCAGTGAAAACATTCTTTCCACATCCACTCTATCTCTGCCTTTCATTATTCCGTAACTTTCATTGAGGTCCCCCCTCAACCTTCTAAACTACAGCGAGTAGAGGCCCAGTGCTGTCAACCGCTCATCATATTCTATCCCGCTCATTCCTGGAATCATTCTTGTAAACCTCCTCTGGAGCCTCACCAGAGCCAGCACATCCTTCCTCGGATATGGGGCCCAAATTTCCACAGGCCCTCCACAGCTGCAGAAACCATCATCCACGCCTTCTTCACCTCCTGTCTGGACTACTGTAACAGCCTCCTCTATGGTTCACCCTCAAAAATCATCAATAAACTCCAATACATCCAGAACTCTGCTGCCCGTCTATTCACCCACTCCCCGACCTGTGACCACATCACCCCCGTCCTTTACAAGCTCCACTGGCTCCCCATCCCCCAGAGAGTCCAGTACAAAATCCGCCTCATGACCTACAAAGCCCTCCATAACCTGGCCCCATCCTACCTGACTGACCTCCTCCACAGACACACTCCCACCCGTACCCTCCGCTCTGCTGCTGCTAACCTCCTGTCCCCCCCCCCCATCCGGACCAAACACAGATCCTGAGGGGACAGGGCTTTCTCCATCGCTGCTCCCACCCTCTGGAACTCACTACCTCAGACCATCAGAGACTCCTCGTCACTCACCACATTCAAAACATCACTGAAGACTCACCTGTTCAGCACTGCCTTCAACCACTGACCGTCACTTCTCCTTATCCTTCCTTTTTTTGTTCGTTTATTTATTTATTTTTATGTTTTACTTACTCTGTAAAGCGTCTTTGAGTTTCCAGAAAAGCGCTATACAAATGAAATGTATTATTATTATTATTATTAGTATTAAATTTACTCACAGTACTCCAAATGCAGCCTGACCAGCGCCTTATAGAGCCTCAGCATTACATCTTTGTTTATGTATTCCAGTCCTCTCGATATAAAAACCTACTTCCGATAGGGATGAAAACGGTCACCTTGTGGAACGACAAAAATGCAGATCACTTCCCACTCTGCCCAATTTAGTTTGTTCCTTTGAAGGAAATTAAGCAGAATGTGAAACAGTCAAAGTGAAAGGCCAAGAAAAACAAAGAAGGAGAAACAAAGAGTTGGAGTGAAAAGGAATTAGTATTGAAGGCACAGTGAGGAATAACATGTTATAATGAAATAAGTAACTATTTGTACAGAGATTCGTGAAGAGGCACAGCTTAGAAACAGTGTGTGTGGGAAGGAACTGCAGATGGGATGGCACAGTTATGCAGTGGTAGAGTTGCTGCCTTTCTGTGCCAGAGACCCGGGTTTGATCCTGACCATGGGTGCTGCCTGTAAGGGGAGTGTAAGGAGTTTGTACATTTTCCCTGTGCCTGTGTGGGTATTCTCCAGGTGCTCTGGTTTCTTCCCACATTCCAAAGACGGGCAGATTTGTAGGTTTATTATCTTCTGTAAAAAACTTTCCCCGGGGCGTAGGAGAGAACTGGTGTACGGGTGATCATTGGTCGGTGTGGATGTGGTAGGCTAAAGGGCCTGTTTCCATGCTGAATCTCTAAACTAAACTAAAGTCTGGAGTCATCTGAGAGAAAAAGAAACAACATTGACCTGATTCTACTGCATAAGATAACTGCATCTCGCAGTTGGGCCTGTTATGTGGCCTTGTTAGGCAGGATTTGGTTAAAAAAATAATTTGCCAGCAAAACGTTGGAAATTAAAGGATTGTAAAGTGAACAGCAGAATATCCAAAGACAAGCACGAAACAAAGTGAGTGAATTAGTTACTAATCATGCCCTTTACCCTTCCAGTGAGGCAGGACACACTGCTTTTCAGGCCAGCTCAGTGGTTGAGACCATTGGTCTGGTGTGCCCAGTAGTCACAGTGGAAAGTCAATAAAGAGGATATCTCTCATGCATTGCTTGTGAATTAATGCCACCTATAAATATCCAATTGATTATTTTTTGTGTGGAAATACTTTATGCATGAACTTCTCCGAGACAAAATCTCCTCACGACTCATATTGTATGAGATATTTTCATGTTATGTTTAACAATTGATATTCACGTAAATTTCTATTGTATAAAACATAAGGTGCTGTGCAAGACCATTTTTAGTCCCACTTTACTTCAGATAAATGCATTTGTTTCTAAACATTTAGGATAGTCTAGCCTTGTGCATACCTGCCAACACAACTGGATTTAGCCTCCGGTTAATCACGTGTAAGACAAACAAATCCAAAACATTACAGTCAACCCTAATAATGGTAAACTTGGGAGAATTAGGAAAGACACCATTTTAAAAATCATGGGCTTATATTACTGAGGTCTGAACTAATGTCAGACCATTTGGAATCAGATATAGGTTATAATACAAAGTCCTATTGTCTTCTGCAGACCTGGAAACATCTGTTTAGTTAATATTTTGGCAATTAAATAAACCCTTAAAAATTGCTTAAGCTTTGTATGACATCATCTGACTTTGTCAATTAAATTACCATCCCTATAATCAGTCACAGGTGACAGTTATTCTATAATATATCAATTTGGTGACCAGCAGGATGCTTAGGAATATAAGTTTTTATTGCATTAATTACTTTGTTCACTGACTGGATAGGTTTTTGCCAGTTCTATTGACATAAAGGAGATGTATTATGAGTGTATGTCATGTTAATGCCACTTCAATTTACTGTAGCGGGTCAAGTTGCATTTGGTTGAAACCGATATGATCTATGTGTCAATGAGAAGGTTAGAACAAGAACCTTTGTGTCAATTTGACCTTCTCTGCTAATTTAGCGCATTATAAGTAGGATTTTGTGGTCAGTCGCCTTGTCAATTTATGATTATGCAGTTGCCATTAATCTCTAATGAGTTTCCAATGAATGTAATTGTAATCGATGGTTAAAAAGAAACACTCAGCGTTTATCACATCGTATTTCAAAGTGAAAGGTTTGTGGTTTCGCTGAGCACTATTTAGTTTCAAAAATAACATTCCCAAAGATGAGATTTTCAGATCAAATTAGATATAAGGATATAAATACATCGAGGGAAAGAATCGGTGAGAGTTCAATTTTTCTTTTAAAGTTTTCACTGGTTTGGTAGATTTGGGGAAATATTTATTTTCCACAGAAGTTGTCATGCTCCTCGGTATAGATTTCATCCCCTGATTTCATTGGAATTGGGTGAAGTTTTGCTTTATCTTGCCGAAACAATCGCACCTATTGATCCACGTCTCTTTGTTCCTTAAGTTGGGACAGCACAGTGGTCCAGTGGTAGAGTTGCTGCCTCATAGCGCCAAGGACCCAGATTTGATCCTGTCCGTGTAGTGCTGTCTGTATGGAGTTTGTACATTCTCTCTGTGATCATGGGTTTTCTCTGGGTGCTCCAGTTTCCTTCCACATTTGGAAGATGTGCCGGTTTGTAGGTGGGTTGTAAGCTGTCCGAGCTAAATTTGAGGTGCTGTTCCCGCAACTTGTGTGTGGCCTCACTCTGGCAGTGAAGGAGGCCCAGGGCAAGAAAGGTCAGCATGGGAATGGGGAGGGGAATTGAAATGTTTGGCAACCGGGAGATCACATAGTCCAAGGTGGGGTGAGCTTAGGAGTTGAGTGAAGATCGAACCCGGGTCAGTCTGCGCTTGGTCTCGCCGATAGGCAAGAGTCCACACCGAGAGCAACGGATACAGCCAATTAGGTTAATTGGCTGATCATCTAAAATCATTACCCCATTCCTGCTTTTTCCCCCATATCCCTTGATTCCTTTAGCCCGAAGAGCTAAATCTAACTCTCTTTTGAAAACTGTTAGCTCTTAGAGCATTTAATAAAAAGTGCTCTCTGAATCTATTATTAATGTTGCTGTAGGAGACTGCTTTGCCGCCTACTTGTACTTCAATATTTGAATATACAAGGATCAAAACTGTTTTATTAACTGCCAGCTTTGAAGAATCTGATTTATTTGATATCTGTCAGTGCAGCAGAAATTCATGGTCCCCGTGTTTATCAATTACTGCATCTCCTATACAAGTCATTCAATTAGTTTCCCAAAGATTTTCACATTCACCATAGCTCAGAGAGTCAAACAGATCCGTCCCGGCTCTGACTGGTAAATGATTAACAGTATTTACGTCAAACACATACCAAGTAATGACCATCTCCACCGAGAGAGAGAAAAAAATAACCATCTCTAGATATAAAAGCATCACCAATCAACATCCCAATGGTTGTCATTGATCAATTGATTTTCCAATGGACAATTTACATAAATCCCATGGAATCTAGATGATAGTTATAGAGTGATACAGCGTGGAAACAGACCCTTCAGCCCAACTTGCCCAAACCGGCCAACATGTCCCAGCTACACTAGTCCCGCCTGCTGGCGCTTGGTCCATATCCCTCCAAATCTGTCCTATCCATGTACCTATCAAACTGTTTCTTATATGTTGGGATAGTCCCAGCGTCAACTACCTCCTGAGGCAGATTGTCCCATGCACCCACCATCCTTTGTGTGCAAAGGTTTCTCCTATTAAATCTCTTCCCCTTCACCTTAAACCTTTGTCCTCTGGTCCTCAATTGAACTACTCTGGGCTAGAGACTCTGTGCGTCTACTCGATCTAATCCTCTCATGATATTATACACCTCTATAAGATCACCCCTCATTCTCTTGTGATCAAAGGAATAGAGTCCCAGCCTACTCAACCTCTGCCTATAGCTGAGACCCTCTAGTTCTGGCAACATCCTCGTAAATCTTCTCTGTACCCTTTCAGCACCAGTTCAGAACAGTAACTGCCTTAAGCCTTATCAGAAAACATAGTTTAGCTTACTGGACAATTGATTTGTAAATGTGCATTTGAATACTCTGGTAGCTTAAATTCAAGTAATCAAATAAATCTCACATTTTCAAAAAGCTGGTCTTGATAGCAGGAAGCACGTAACTATTGGTTTAACTGGCCATTAACTTCTATATTTGTGTAGAACATAGAACAATATAGCACAGGAGCAGGCCCTTTGGCCCACAATGCTGAACATGATGCCAAGTTCACCTAACCTTCTCTGCATGTATGTGATCCATATCTCTCCATTTCTTGGTTACGGTTTGCTAATGCCTTTGAGGGAAGGCAAACATGGAGGACCTAACATGGTCCACTAACACTGCTGTGCTGGTCAAGAAGGCACAGCAACGACTGTTCTACCTAAGAACACTGAAAAAGTCTGGTCTACCCCAACAGCTGCTGACGACCTTCTACCGCTGCACCATAGAGAGCATCCTAACACATGGCATCCCTGTGTGGTATTTCAGCTGCACGGAGGCAGAGAGGAAAGCTCTTCAGCGGGTAGTCCATAGAGCTCAGAGGACTCGGAACACAGCTACCGGCCTTGGAGGGCATCTACAACACACGATGCCTCAGAAAAGCCACCAGCATCCACAAAGACTTGGTCTCGCCGATATGCAGGAGTCCACACCGAGAGCAACGGATAGAGTAGATAGGGTTGGAGGAGGTGCAAGTGAACCTCTGCCTCACCTGGAAGGACTGTCGGGGTCCCTGGATGGAGTGGAGGGAGGTTGTATAAGTATTAGTGTCTGACTCTGAACACATCTGCACGTTGGATTGTGATGGGCTGAAGAAACTTGTTAAAACTGAACTAAAGAACTAAACTAAACTATGCTTGATGGGCCAAATGGCCTTCTTCTGCTCCTATGACTTATGAACTTATGAACTCTCTGTAACTACTTGCGATTGAGAATGATCAGCCATGATCACATTGAATGGTGGTGCTGGCTCGAGGGGGCTGAATGGCCTCCTCCTGCACCTATTGTCTATTGTCTATTGATATTGGGCCGTGTTGTTCCCAAACCAAGCTGAAATGCAACCCAACAGAATGCTTTCTCTAGTGTATCTGTAGAAGTTTAGAAGAGTTGTGGGAGAATTGCCGGATTTCCTCGGTCTCCTGAACAGTCTTCAAAGAGACAATCTGACAATCTGCTGGAGAAACTCAGCAGGATGAGTGGCGTCTGTGGTGGTGTGGGGGTGGGTGGAGTAGGAGCTTTCTAATCAAAACACTGCATCAGGACTGGAAGTGGAGAAGGGAGGTGGCCAGCATTAAGAGGAGTGGTGAAACAGGAGCCAGTGGTGACTGCTGGACAGAGGAGGAGTGAAGGATGACACAAAATTCCAGAGTAACTCAGAGGGACAGGCACCGTCTCCGGAGAGAAGGAATGGGTGACGTTTCAGGTCGAGACCCTTCTTCAGTCAACAGGCAGTTCGCTACAGGCAGAGGAGGGGGAGGAGCAGAATTGGGAGACAGAGACACGTGGATGACGGAGTGGGGAAGCCAAAAAAGAACATAAACAGCAAAAAAATAGGCGAGGAGCCGGGTGGGAGAAGGGACGATTGAACGTTGAGAAGCTATTTCCACCTTTACCTTCCCCGATCTAAAATTGGGTTGTTCCTTAGTATTTAGAGAATCTTCCATTTCCATTTGCTGAGGGAGATAGAGGACCATAAACCGGTAACTGTAATCTTGATTATAGTTTTAGGCACTTGACAAATCCATCGTTATCATGAGACAGCCTTCCTGTTGAGTAATGGGCAACTGGGTATAGGCTCTGTTGCTTGCATGTTTATTCACGGTATGCCTTACAGCAGTCCACACTGAAATTACCTTCTCCTTGTAGCGCTAAATGGCTTTCATTCTCCTATCAGTTGCCTCCCTGTCACGGCAGTGGAAGGTAACGCACTTAGAAAGGTTGCACGTCTGAGACTGTTGTGCAGCCTCATCCTTTTAAAAGCCTCTTGCTGAATTCTTTGCGGCACTTGTACAGACCACCTTTTAAAAACCCCTGGACTGCCGTCTGAGTATTGCTCCATTTTCCCCACAAAAAGGCTGCTGCCTATTCAAAACACCGCAACCCAATGGCATTCAGCGGGTAGAATACAGTGATGCTCATCGGTATCACTGCATTTGAGGTTAAAGATCTTTTGTATATGAGGTTAACTGAAATACAGCGAACAGCACTGGCTTTGGTCTAATGTATTATTGACATACTGAAAGTGACAGGACTACGTGCTCCGCGCAGCAGGATTGAAAGTGTCTCTCAAGTTCTCTCTTCTTCATCAGAGCCCATAGACTATTATGATCTGGGAGCAGGCATTGAGAGAGTGGAGTGAAATGGTTTATTGGATTGAAATAACCTTGGATTGAATATGTCATCCATTCAACCTAATGTATGAAATGGTCTTTGATGTTAATTGCACAGGGCGGCACGGTAGCGCAGCGGTAGAGTTGCTGCTTTACAGCGAATGCAGCGCCGGAGACTCAGGTTCGATCCTGACTACGGGTGCTGCACTGTAAGGAGTTTGTACGTTCTCCCCGTGACCTGCGTGGGTTTTCTCCGAGATCTTCGGTTTCCTCCCACACTCCAAAGATGTACAGGTATGTAGGTTAATTGGCTGGGTAAAATGTAAAAAATTGTCCCTAGTGGGTGTAGGATAGTGTTAATGTACGGGGATCACTGGGCGGCACGGACTTGGAGGGCCGAAAAGGCCTGTTTCCGGCTGTATAGATATGATATGATATGATATGATCTTTTCATTGCAGACTGAAATCTTGATATTGCAGGACAGTACCGAGTTGAAGGCGTACATGAGGAGTCAGGGCGCATGGTGGCACAGCTGTAGAGTTGTTGTCTTACAGTGCCAGAGACCTGGGTTCAATCCCAACTACGGGTGCTGTCTGTAGGGAGTTTGCACTTTCTCCCTGTGACCACGCGCGTTTTCTCCGGATGCTCTGGTTTCCTCCCACATTCCAAAGACGTGCAGATTTGTAGGTTAATTGGCTTCTGTAAATTGCCCTTAGTGTGTAGGTCGTAAGGTCATAAGTGATAGGAGGAGAATTAGGCCATTCGGCCCATCAAGTCTATGCCATTCAATCATGGGTGATCTATCTCTCCCTCCTAACCCCATTCTCCTGCCTTCTCCCCATAACCTCTGACACCTGTATATGATTCATAAATCGATCGATCTCCGCCTTAAAAATATCCATTGACTTGGCCTCTACAGCGTTCTGTGTAGGATGCAAAACTGGGATAACATAGAAATAATGTATGGGTGATTGGTGGTCAGTACAGACTTGGAGAGCCAAAGGGCCCGTCACCAAATTGTATCTCTAAACTAAATTAAACTAAATCTCACCCCACCCACTTTGATTGGTAACCCTTTATAATCACAAAGACATCTCAAGGACAGCTGCGGCTTGCCTGCAGTCCGTCTGTCTTTTGTGTTTGTTGTTGTTTTTGTCTGAATTGTAGTTTAATATGGTGTAGGGTTTGTATGTTATGTTTGGGAGGGGGGGGGTGGGGAGGGAACGGGAACTGTAAAATTCTCTCTCCCGAACGGAGACGCGACCTTTGTTTCTGTGTCGTGTCTCCGTTCCCGTTGCGGTCTACCACCGGCCATGCACCTGGGACCACCTGGGGCTCTGGTTCGCAGAGCCCGTGGCCCGGACTCACCACCTGCGGTGCTGGCTGCCTGCGGATGCTGCGGGAGCGGCTGCGATTCGTCTCCGGAGGCTCCGGCGCGGGCCGCGTGGACGTCGGAAGCCCGCAGGCCCCTGGGTGGGGACCGACATCGGGAGCTCTGGCAGCGGCAGAGGCAGCGTGTTCGCCCGCCCCGAATCGCGGGGCTTGGGTCGGCCCGCCGCGGACCTTTCACCGTCCGGTGCGGCCTGAAATAGGCCGTGGACCTTTCACCGTTCGGCGGGGGCTTCAATATCGGGAGCCCCGACCGCCCCGACGTGGCAACTACAACAGCCTGATCGCGGGAGAAGACGGCAGGGAAGAGAAAAAGACATTTTGGCCTTCCATCACAGTGAGGAGGTGACTGGAGGAGACTCACTGTGATGGATGTTTTTTTTTGTTTGGTGTTAGTTGTGATTGTTTGTGTTATTGCATTTTTATTGATTATTCTTATTGGTCTTATTGTTCAACTGCGGGTAATGTTTCATTTCACTACACATTTATGTGTATGTGACAAATAAACGACTATTGACTATTGAGGCACTACACTTCCAAATTATCTACCAACCTTTAAACAAAATCTGATTCAGTTAAATGAAGAATTCACTGTCCTGCTAAATGGATATCTCTGCCAATATTTTTTTATCGCTAGCATTGATTTGGAAAAATATAAACTGTGATATGATTTAGCTCATGATATACACTGCAAATTATAATATTTAGGAGTTACATTTAAGATGAGAAATATTTTGCCAATAAAGTATGGATTTGTCTGCAATCCCAAATTTCTTTTCACAATAAAAATCTACTTATTAAAGTACTTATCAAGGCTCGGCGATCGCTTCGCTCAACACCTGATCTCCCGGTGGCCGAGCACTTCAACTCCCCCTCCCATTCCCAGTCTGACCTTTCTGTCATGGGCCTCCATCAGTCCCATAGTGAGGCCCACCGGAAAATGGAGGAACAGCACCTCATATTTCGCCTGGGCAGTTTGCAGCCCAGTGATGAACATCGACTTCTCCAACTTTAGATAGTTCCTCAGTCCCTCTCTTCCCCTCCTCCTTCCCAGATCTCCGTCTATCTTCCTGTCTCCACCTATATCCTTCCTTTGTCCCGCCCCCCTGACATCAGTCTGAAGAAGGGTCTCGACCCGAAACGTCACCCATTCCTTCTCTCCTGAGATGCTGCCTGACCTGCTGAGTTACTCCAGCATTTTGTGAATAAATACCTTCGATTTGTACCAGCATCTGCAGTTATTTTCTTATACTACTTATTAAATCCACTCTACTAGGGCAGCATGGTGGCACAGCGGTAGACTTGCTGCCTTACAAAGCCAGAGACCCGGGTTCGATCCTGAGTACGGTTGCTGTCTGTACAGAGATTGTACGTTTTCCCTGTGGCCTGCGTTTTCTCCGGGTGCTCCGGCTTCTTCCCACACTGCAAAGATGTACAGGTTTGTAGGCTAATTGGCTTAGTAAAATTGTAAATTGCCCCTAGCGCGTGTAGGATAGAGTTATTGTGCAGAGATCACTGGTCAGTTTGGACTCGATGGGCCAAAGGGCCTATTTCCACACTGTATCTCTAAACTAAACTAAAAAAGGCTAAACTTATCACAATTTCCCAATCCATTTTGCACTGGGACTTTGTACCCTGCTTTCTCCAGATCTGGAGGTGAGGAGAAACTTCTTTAGTCAGAGGGTAGTTAATCTGTGGAACTCATATCCACAGAGAGCCGTGGAGGCCAAGTCAGTAAAGATAGACAAATTCTTGATTAGAACGGGTGTCAAGGGTTATGGCGAGAAGGCAGGAAAATGGGATTAGGAGGCAGAGATCAGCCATGATTGAATGACGGAATGAACTCGATGGGCCGAGTGGCCTAATTCTACTCCTGTAACTCGTGCATATTGGACCTCATTGCAAAAATGCTTCAGAGTTCGCCCTCGGGAGCAAGTGATTTTGTGACACAACCTTTTTCCTATTCTCCTTACAGAGATATGGTACAGATAAAAAGTCAACAGCGATAATCACAGGGCCTAAAATAGACCCTTTGGCTCACTGAGCCAGCTTCAACCATCTACCCTGTTGGGTTAATCTTACATTAATCATTTTGATTTCTTCATACATTCTCATCAGCTTGCCCTAGATTCCACCACTCACCTACACACATCTAGGGGAGGAAATTGGAGCATCCGGAAAAACCCCACATGATCAAAATGATAACTTCTAACTCCGCCCAGGTAGCATCCAACATAAGGTTTGATGCTGATGTCGCTGGTGTAGTGTGGCAGCAGCTCGACCAGTTCTCTCACAGTGCCTCCCTTTTTATGCCACTGTCTCATCTTGGTTCCTGTCCAACTTTCATGAACACCGACACGATACCAGACTGAGTGTCAGTGCACAAAATAAGTTTTTAACGTTCCAAGATTTTTGTTTTATGGTACAAATTTAGTTTTGTGCTGATTCTGCACTTCCACTGTAGATGGGTTTCTATTTATTCATGGCAGAAATCATCACTGGCAGTATAACACTTAAGTATATACATTAGAAGTTTCCATCCAGTAACTTTACCAATTTTAAATACACCGGTCCTCATTTTATTAAAATATCAGCAAAACGAGTTTGCTTTAATGTGTCAATCAGTGACCGTCAACCTCAAAGTCAAACTTTTCACTCTTGTTCTTGTTCAGAAATCCAAACTCCTTTGCAATTGCATTTCCACGTTATTTCAGAAAGACCAAACTTCCCACCATCTACACTAGGCCTTGCCTCGAAAAAACAGCCAACGTCATCAAAGACTTGTCCCACCCTAGTCATTCCTCCTTCTGCCTGCTCCCACCAGGCAGAAGGTACAAGCGCTTGAAAGCGCGCACCACCAGACTCAGGAACAGTTTTATCAGGCTTCCGAATGGTCCTTCCATGAGCTGGATTACTGTCTGATTCACCTCTGCCCAGGGTCAAGGAAAGAGCATTCACCTCGCGGCCCTGTTTCCACCCATCTTTCCAACACCGCGCACAAGAAGCACAAGAAGCACAAGACGCCATTGTGTGCAGACGCCGAGAAGTGTGTTCAGCTCTGGCTGAACAATTTCTAATCTTGTGATGTGGGCTCGATAAGAAGATCTCTGCCCCACTGCGGAAGGTGTAGGTGTAGGTGAAGGTGTGGAATTCTCTGCCTCAGAGGGCAGTGGAGGCCAGTTCGTTGGATGCTTTCAGGAGAGAGCTGGATAGAGCTCTTAAGGATAGCGGAGTGAGGGGGTATGGGGAGAAGGCAGGAACGGGGTACTGATTGAGAGTGATCAGCCATGATCGCATTGAATGGCGGTGCTGGCTCGAAGGGCTGAATGGCCTACTCCTGCACCTATTGTCTATTGTCTATTGTCTATTGACATTGCACGTTGTCTATGGGACCGATGCGCTACAACGCGCTACACTGCTGAGAACTAGATTCCGCACTCTGTATCTACTTGAGTTTGACGATTGATTTTATGTAGGGCACATCTGATCTGTTTGGATCGCATGCAAAGCAAAGCTTTTTGCTGCACTTCGGTACACGTTGTTGTGATATTGCAGGGACTACTTTGTTGTATCACAAGGACTACTTTGTTTGCCTGTGTAGTAACGTGTATATAAGAGATTGAGGTGATTAGGTGGTCACTCTGGTTCCAGGTGGCCATGGAATAAACAGCCTGGATTTAAGCTCCAGCATTATAACCTTTTAAACACGTGTACTTGTGGTCCGTCCAGAGTCATAACAAAGGTACAACAGATACCAGACCACAAAGTACAACACACGTGGCAATCTTAGACCTAAACCTGAAACTACAAGCAAAGTGCTACAAATGCTGGAAACCTGAAGTCAAAGCTGGAAAAGCAGAAAATACTTAAAAAGTCAGATGATAAGGTCAAACATAAATCAAATCCCCTATGTGCAGCTGGAGGAGTTTAAAATAATGAATTAAATGTATTTGGAATAAAAGGCCTGTATCAGTGATGTCGACGATGATACTATCAGATTTCAGATAACAGATTCAGATTATTGTAAAACGTCATCTGGGTCACTCCTATTCTCCAGAGAAAGGAATATGGTTATTGTGCTAACCCATTCTGGCTGAGATGTGACTCAGCTCTTACACTTTGTATTGTCGATAGACACAAAATGCTGGAGTAACTCAGCGGATCAGGCAGCATCTAAGGAGAAAAGTAATAGGTGCAATTTAGGGTCGAGACCCTTCATCAGACTCGAAGATGGGCCTCGACCCGCAACCTCACCTTTTCCTTTTCACCAGAGGTGTTGCCTGACCCGATGAGTTACTACAGTGTTGTGTCTCTCTTGGGTGTGAACCAGCAAATGCAGTTCCTTCTTTTACACACTTTATTCTGCAGTTTTGGTACCTTTTCTTTATTTACACTGCCTATTATCCTCATGCATGGTTTAGTACTATTCATGCACGGGTGATTTAGCTGGATAGCACGCAAAACAAAGTTTCTTGACTCTATCTTGATACATGTGGTATGCTTGCCTTTATAAATCAGAGCATCGAATATAGAAGTTGGGATGTAATGTTAAAATTGTACAGGGCATTGGTGAGGCCGAATCTGGAGTATGGTGTGCAGTTCTGGTCGCCAAATTATAGGAAGGATGTCGACAAAATGGAGAGGGTACAGAGGAGATTTACTAGAAGGGTCTCGACCCGAAACGTCACCCATTCCTTCTCTCCCGAGATGCTGCCTGACCCGCTGAGTTACTCCAGCATTTTGTGAATAAATCGATTTGTACCAGCATCTGCAGTTGTTTTCTTATATTTACTAGAATGTTGCCTGGGTTTCAGCACTTAAGCTACAGAGAGAGGTTGAACAGGTTGGGTCTTTATTCTTTGGATGTAGAAGGTTGAGGGGGGACTTGATAGAGGTTTTTAAAATTTTAAGAGGGACGAACAGAGTTGACGTGGGTAGGCTTTTCCCTTTGAGAGTGGGGAAGATTCCAACAAGGGGACATAACTTCAGAATTAAGGGACAAAAGTTTAGGGGTAACATGTGGGGTAACTTCTTTACTCAGAGGGTGGTGGCTGTATGGAATGAGCTTCCGGTGGAAGTGGTGGAGGCAGGCTCGATTTTATTATTTAAGAGTAAATTGGATAGGTATATGGATGGGAGGGGATTGGAGGGTTATGGTCTGAGAGCAGGTAGATGAGACTAGGTCAGAGAAAGTGGTCGGCGTGGACTGGTAGGGCCGAACGGGCCTGTTTCCGTGCTGTAATTGTTATATGGTTATATGGTTATATGTGACATTCATCAACCAATTTGAGTACCAACGCGAACTCTTGTCTCAATTATGGGGTTCACTATGAATTGCCTTCTGAATAATTCACCGGGCCTCCAGTTTGTCAGTTGTTAGGAATTTGCAATAAACCCGAGTGATGTCTACATCCCATAAATAAATACAAATAAAATCTGGTTTCGTTATTCCACAGCTCAGTGCAGATTCCTTCAATCTAATGGTATTCACTCTTTTTTTTGAACACTTCATGAATTTTCCCTTGTGTTTTAGATTATACAAATTTGTTCCACTCCTTCTATAATTCACGTGCATGCTGTCACATCCATTTTTTTCTTTAATCTGCTTTCAAAATGATGCGTAAATATTATCTTTGCATCTCCTGCTTTCAGTGCTCCTGCGGTGGCCTCCTGTAGATCGACGAGACCAAGCGCAGACTAGGCAACCATTTTGATGAACACTTGTGCTCGGTACACCCGGGCCTGCTGGATCTCCCGAATGCTACGCACTTTACTTCACCTTCTGATTCCTGTGCCGTTCTTTCTGACTTGGGCCTACTCCATTTGCTGGAGTGACACCTTACACAAACTGGAGGAACAGCGGCAACATGTTGAGGGCGGGCGGCACTGTGGCGCAGCGTTAGAGTTGCTGCCTTACAGAGCCAGAGACCCGGGTTTGAACCTAACTATGCGTGCTGTCTGTGCGGAGTTTGTCTTCTTTTCATCTCAGACTTTGTCCATCCATCTACCAATCAAACCCCGCTCACCTGCATTCTCCCACCTCTTGCCAGGCTTTGACCTGACCCTACTTCTTTTCCAGCTTTCTCCCCTACAACTATTATTATGAAGACGAGTTCTGACCCAAACATTGCCTATCCATCTCCTCAGGAGATCCTACCTGACTCACTGAGTTATTCCAGCTCTTTTTATTGTAAAGCCAGAACCTAAAGACAGGTTCTGGTCCAAAATATTGCCTATCCATTTCCTCCAGAGATGCTACCTAACCTGCTGATTTACTCCAACTTTTTTTTCTTTGTAAACCAGCATCTAAAGACGTGTTCTGGACCAAAATATTGCCTATTCATGTCCTCCAGAGATGCTAGCTGACCCACTGAGCATTTTCCTTTTTTTGTAAACCAGCATCTGCCGTACGTTGTGTCAACATGTTACCTTTGCTTTGCTTCAACTGAATAAATGGGACAAAACAAGATGCAGTCGCTGGTATTGAGGACCTGACGTTTTCACCAGTCAGCAAGGTCGCAGATGAGTTGAATCCATTACTGATCACTAAACTGCTGACGTCCCCACCGCCTGCTTGCCAGCCTAGCGGGTCCCACACTGGGAGCTGAACGTGTCAGCGTTTGTGTCAGCAGATACTGTAACCTTTCTCCTGCTGAGATTTTAACAACACACTTGTGGAAGATGGAATGTCGGTAGCCTTCCATGGCAAAGTTAATAATATTCTTGGGCAGGTTACAACCCAGCGGTATGAATATTTAATTTCTCTAACTTCAAGTAACCCTTGCATCCCCTCACTCTTCATTTCTCCCCCACCCTAGTCATCGTACTAGTTTTGCTGTTGTCCTGTTGAGTTTCGCAGTCTAGTTAACACGTTATCACCTAGCCCGCAGCCAACAATGGACCGTCATGGGCTCCACCTTCACCTTGATCACCGTTACTTTTTGCATATCTTTCATTCTTTTGAATTCACCCATCTACATCTCTTGTTTCCCTTTCCCCTGACTCTCAGTCTGAAGAAGGGTCTCAACCCAAAACGTCACCTATTCGTTTTCTACAGAGATGTTGCCTGATCTGCTGAGTTACTCCAGCTTTATGTGTCTGTCTTCATCTTAATAATACTTGTAAATGGCTTCAGCTTCTGACATTTCATCAAGACTGCTGTGATGAAAGGGACTCGACATGAAATGTTTTCTCTCCACATATCACTGTATTTTATTGAATCTGAAATATTAACAGCCTGTATTTTGTTCAATGAATGCAAATTCTCGGTGGTCGAGCAATGAATCCTCATTAATTGTTAAGACTGTTTTTGCAACGCTGTGAACAGCCATCAATTGAAACAATATTCAGTCAGTTCCACTGTTTACAATATCCACCATTGTAAAGGCTCCTCATTGTCCCTGGCATTCCAATTCAATAAGATTCTTTTCCCACAGCCTTACAACCCTTAATTGTCTTTGCCATGTTCACGAGGATTGCTTTATTACATAGATGCACATATATTATGGAAGTCTAGCTTGACTTGCATTTCTAGACTTCGATCTTTAATAGAATTCTTACATTTGATTGAATTTTGTACAGAGACAGAAGTCTACATTTCTGGAATAATAACAATTCTTTTCTGAATTGCAGCTAATTTTGAAATACAAATGTCTTCCGATATTGCCATGGGCATGTGTTTGGATTGTTTGAGGATGAAGCATTGACTAAAAATATTCCAATTGTTTCATGATGTGTATTTGCAAATCGGTTGGTTATTATTTGATGTTTTCAATTGTCTGAAAAAGATAACTTCACTGAAATTGGACTGTATTTTTTAAGACTAATTTAAAACAAGATTGCTTTTTTTTTACCTTTTACTTAAGGATGGTTAATCTATTAGGCATGGCCAAAATATGATGTTAGCTTGGATACTGCTGCTATTACTTCTGGTTTTACATTCAAGTACAACCCACACTGGGCAGTCACGGTGGTGCAGCGGTAGAGTTGCTGCCATACAGCGAATGCAGCGCCGGAGACCCGGGTTCGATCCCAACCACGGGTGCTGCCTGTACGTTTTCCCCGTGACCTGCGTGGGTTTTCTCCGAGATCTTTGGTTTCCTCCCACACTCCAAAGGCGTACAGGTTTGTAGGTTAATTGGCTTGGTAAATGTAAAAACTGTCCCCAGTGTGTGTAGGATAGTGTTAATATGCGGGGATCGCTGGTCGGCGCGGACCCGGTAGGCCGAAGAGCCTGTTTCCATGTTGTATCTCTAAGCTAAGCTGAACTAAACTAAACTAAGCCCATGATTTCAAAAAAATGAACTGTTTTTTTTCCCCTACATTCATGCTAAATATTTATCCAACAAATCCGTGACCAGAAGCTAATGATTTTACCAGAATGAACTTTCTCCAAGAGTCAACAGCTTGCTATTCCCATCCAGGACATTTCATTCTCCATTCCCATTTCCTTATGTATGCGCAGTTTTGGTTATCCCATTGTTGGAAAGATGTGGAGGCTTTGGAGAGCATGTTTAATTTAGTTTAGTGACACAGCATGGGAACAAGCCCTTTGGCCCACCTAGTCCATGCTGACCATTGATCACCCACACATTAGTTAACCTGCTTTCGTATCGTACATACTAGGGGAAATTTACAGAAGCCAATTTACCTACAAACCAGCATGTCTTTTGAGTGCGGGAGGAAACCGGAGCACCTGGAGAAACCCCACGCAGTCACAGGGAGAACGTACAAACTCCACACACACACAGCACCTGCAGTTAGGATCAAGCCTGGGTTTCTGGCGCTATAAGGCAGTAACTTCACCTATGCTACTCCGGTGCAGGAGGTTTACCAGCATGCTACCTCAATTAAAAGACGTTAGCTACAAGGAGAGGTTGGACAAACTTGGATTGCTTTCTCTGGATCACCGGAAGCAGAGGGGAGATCTAATAAAGTCTTTAAAATGATGATGGGGATTGATAGGGCATATGTAGATAGATAGACAATCCAAACCTTTTTCCCAAGGTAGAAATGTCAAAGACAGATGAATACAGTTTTAAGGTGAGAGGGGCAAAGTTTTAAATGAAATGGAGGAGCAAGTTTTTTACACAGAGGGTCGTTGGTGCCAGGTTGCGATGATGGAGGCTGATACGAATGTGGCATTTAAGTGGTTTTTGGATAGGCACTTGGATATGCCACTCCCTCTTCTCCCCTCTCCCATCGGGCAAAAGGTGTAGAAGTGTGAAAACGCACACCTCTAGATTCAGGGACAGTTTCTTCCCAGCCGTTATCAGGCAACTGAACCACCCTACCACAACCAGAGAGCAGTGCTGAACTACTATCTACCTCTTTGGTGTCCCTCGGTCCATCCTTGTCCGGGCTTCGCTGGCTTTCCCTTGCACTAAACGTTATTCCCTTGTCATGTGTACACTGAACTGAACTGGACCGAACTGATATGCAGAGAATGTCGAGATAGGGACCACATGTGGGCTGGAGAGATTTTTGGATGCCTGTTCATGTGGCTGTGTAACATGGCACTCAATGGGCAGTGAGAATGATCTGTCCATCGGGACACTTCTGCTGCCTGTTGTCGTCATTCCCGACTGGGAAATCTACTTCTGGTCTTAGGAGTTCATGTAAGTTAGGAGTTAGAACGATGAAGAAAAACTTTTTCAGTCAGAGAGTTGTAAATCTGTGGAATTCACTGCCTCAGAAGGCAGTGGAGGCCAATTCTCTGAATGCATTCAAGAGAGAGCTAGATAGAGCTCTTAAGATTAGCGGAGTCAGGGGGTATGGGGAGAAGGCAGGAACGGGGTACTGATTGAGAATGATCAGCCATGATCACATTGAATGGCGGTGCTGGCTCGAATGGCCGAATGGCTTACTCATGCACCTATTGTCTATTGTAACCATGCAAACAGGATGGGGAACTGACTAAATGAGGGAATGACACCACCACAAACCATGTTCCTATGTATTTTTTCATTGTTCTATACAATTTCACATGACTTTGGTATCTGCTCCAAGTTATAACTTTGGAACGTCACATGGAACATAGAATATTACAGCACAGGGACGGGGTCTTCTGTCCACCATGTTCATGCTGAACATGAGACCAAGTTAAACTGATCTCCACAGCCTGCACATTTTCCATGTTCCTTCATTTCATGCAGGTCCATGTTTCCATCTAATAGCCCCTTAAACCTCACCATTGTATCTGCCTCCACCAACACCCCTGGCAGGGCATTCCAGGCACTCACCACCCTCTGTGCAAACCACTTGCCCTGCACGTCTCATTTAAACTTTGCCCCTCTCACCTTAAAGCTCTGCCCTTTAGTATTTGACATTTCCATCTGGGGAGAATAGGTACCCTACCTGAGGCTCTCAATTTTATATGTAATTTTATTATTATTTAATTGACAAGAAAATTCATTTATCTTATGCATCAGGAAGGAAGCTGCTGGATATCAGCCCAATCCAGATCCATTTTACCAATGATTTTAAAATGGGTAACTGTAGTATCAGTACTCCATTAAAAATAAATCCCCTCCCTTACTAGCATACATAGAGGAGCAAAAGCTGGTTATTTGCACAAAATACTGATGCCATTTGATAAAATGGTGGCTCTTTTGATTGTAACCTTATTGCCATCAGTAACTTTGCTTCTCAAGTAGCCATGAACCACTGCCATAGCATTCAAGAATCTGCTTCCACTTTGAGGAAAAGAGTTGCAAAGTCTCAGAACCCTCAGGTGACGCAGCGGTAGAGTTGCTGCCTTACAGCGCTTACTGCTCCAGTAGACCCAGGTTCGATCCCGACTTACGGGTGCTTGTCTGTACGAAGTTTGTATGTTCTCCCCGTGATCTTTCCCCGTGGGTTTTCTACGAGATGTTTCCTGTTCGTCGGCAAATCCTCTACCTCGCCATTATGATGTCCACTGCAGTACAGTATAGGCATAGAGATTCTGCTTTGAGATTAAGTCAGTGCATTCCCTCTATGAATGCCATCAGCCATTTTGGCGCAAAGTTAGCAGTTAGTAGCTTTATGAAATGGCTAGGTGTTGACTACAAATAACTTACATTACAGGAACATAAATTATAACAGTGGATCAATGCAATATGGAAGGATTTTAAAATGTAAGTGTATAGCTTTCTTCCATTAAAATATACTTTGACATATTTAAGAGTGGTAAACTGGCAGTGTTTTATTAATACCGCTGAAAATGGGTTTATTACCGGCAATAAGCTTTTATAATGCGGCTAGTCTACCATCCATGAATAATCAGGTTTTAAATCACTGAAAGTTAAAGAATCATTCAACAGTTTCCCGACACAGCTATACATTTCGTTCTAAATTAATTATTTTTAGGGAAGCGTAAACATTATCTGTAGGTGAGTTTGCATTTCAAAAATATCTCAATCCTGTAAACCTCTTCGAAAGCACACAGCTAATATTGGAGGTAACTCAACATTTTGATTAATCTCTTCTGAGATGGGCAACACACTGGCACAGCGGTAGAGATGCTGCCTGACAGCGTCGGAGACCCAGGTTTGAACCCGACAGCGGGTGCTGCCTGTACGGAGCTTGTCCGGTCTTCCTGTGACCACGTGGGTTTTCTCCAGGTGCTCCAGTATCCACCCGAAGGATGCACAGGTTTGGCGGTTCATCGGCTTCAGTAAAATTGTGATTTGTCATAATGTGCAGGATGGTACTAGTGTATGGGGTGAACACTGGTTGGCGCTGTCTGAGTGTTTCTGCGCTGTATTCCTAAAGTCTTAAGTCTAGGGAGAGCCTTTGGCCCGTATTGGTGGATGGAGCTTCCAGTTTGATGCTCTGTACACTCGACTTGCTTTGAACTAAATTTCCAAATGAACCTCCTTCTTCATTTGAGAAGGTTTCGATGAACAGGAGAGATGAGCACTAACTTGCAGCAACCTAGCGCTACACTACATAGGATGAGAAACCAGAGCGTGGTGGAAGAGGAGGAGGGAATTCAGCAAGTCAAGAACATTGTGGCATCTCAGTAGACCATGGCCAATCAACACTTCAGTCCATTAACCTGCATGTTCTCCATATTCTTCAGTACACGGAGAATACCGTGGAATATGGTTAGAATCATAAATTAATTAATCCTGGTCCTGAACAGAGCTTTTTGAAATAAACAATTCTAAATTGTATTACTCTCTGTGCAAAATTAATATGCCCTGTCACCATTCTTGTTTGCCCAGTTCTGTTTTAAAGATTACATCTTAATGGAGAATATACTTACCTTAATATGTGTTATTTTCTTTCAATTTCAACAATTTGACAGATAATCACTCTAAGCCCAAATATTTGCAACCTGTCCACATATCTTAACAGTCTAGTGAGTCTACATGAAAAACCTATTAGATGATCATATCCTCGATACTATTCCCTAACTCCTTGTTTCACATGGGTAGTTTACAACCCCATGAGATTGACATTCAATTTTCCAATTTCAGGCTACGGACTATTACCATGTTCCTTCTCCACTCTCATCAATCCTCCCAAGTTCTCTATCCCTATGTCCCCCACTTCTCTCCCATCTCCTGCCTTTTTCCATCTGCCCCATCATTAACTCCACCCCACCTCTCAGTCTGGTTCCACCTATCACCTACCAACTCAAGTTCTGCTCCTTGTACAGGGCCCTAGTGAGACCACACCTGGAGTACTGTGTGCAGTTTTGGTCTCCAAATTTGAGGAAGGATATTCTTGCTATTGAGGGCGTGCAGCGTAAGTTTACTAGGTTAATTCCCGGAATGGCGGGACTATCATATGTTGAAAGACTGAAGCGACTAGGCTTGTATACACTGGAATTTAGAAGGATGAGAAGAGATCTTATCGAAACGTATAAGATTATTAAGGGGTTGGACACGTTAGAGGCAGGAAACATGTTCCCAATGTTGGGGGAGTCCAGAACAAGGGGCCACAGTTTAAGAATAAGGGGTAGGCCATTTAGAACTGAGATGAGGAAAAACTTTTTCAGTCAGCGAGTTGTGAATCTGTGGAATTCTCTGCCTCAGAAGGCAGTGGAGGCCAATTCTCTGAATGCATTCAAGAGAGAGCTAGATAGAGCTCTTAAGGATAGCGGAGTCAGGGGGTATGGGAAGAGGGCAGGAAAGGTACTGATTGAGAATGATCAGCCATGATCACATTGAATGGCGGTGCTGGCTCAAATGGCCGAATGGCCTCCTCCTGCACCTATTGTCTATTGTCTATTGTCTATTCTCCACACTTCTGGATTCTCCACCATCTTTCCTCTCCTCCAAACCCAGTCCTGATGCAGAGTCCCAACCCAGAACATCGACGCATCTCTTTGGCCTCCAAAGATGGAAGACAATGTTTAACGTTCAAGTACAGAGCGTTTTCTTACTAAATCTTCTGCCTTCCAATATTGTGTATACGGTGCAGTTTATATATGCAAGTGGCAGGCTCGAGTCAATACCATTTAAATTATGACCTCAAAAATACCAACAGCACAAGGCACACTTCATTTATTTGGAAACGTCAACGAAAAGAGAATGTCTGGCAAGTAGTAACTTCAATTGGGACATTAATTGGTGTTGGTGTCGGGTCTGAGGAAGAGTCTCGACCCGAAATGTCACCCATTCTTTTTCTCTGGAGATGCTGCCTGCCCCGCTGACTTACTCCAGCGCTTTGCGTTTATCTTTGGTGCCAGCCAGCACATGCAGTTCCTTCCTGCACCATTGGTGTTGGTATTGATTTATTATTATCACGAGTACCAAGCTACAATGAAACACTTTATTTTGGGTGCTATCCAGTCAAATGAAAACATTTGTGTGTACAATTACAGGTAGTGTAAGGGGAAAAGATGCCCAGAGTGCAGAATGTCGTGATACTATGTGAAAGTGTTACAGAAAAAGTACAGATTAAAAAATACGTAAGGGCCGCATTATGATAAGTTGTGAGATCAAGACCTCACCCGATAGAACCCAAGATGAACACATACAACTTACAAATTTCTAACCGGTGCTCAATTTTTGATGCCTTACTTCAGATATCATGTTTCTTGATTTACACTTGAGGAAGGGCTAACAAAATAGCACCATGCCATAGAGGACAGAGCCATGAACTGGAAGAGCTTCAGAATTGAGGGACAAAAATTTAGGGGTAACATGAGGGGTAACTTCTTTACTCAGAGGGTGGTGGCTGTATGGAATGGGCTTCCGGTGGAAGTGGTGGAGGCAGGCTCAATTTTATTATTTAAGAGTAAATTGGATAGGTATATGGATAAGAGGGGATTAGAGGGTTATGGTCTGAGTGCAGGTAGATGAGACTAGGTCAGGGAGAGTGGTCGGCGTGGACTGGTAGGGCCGGACGGGCCTGTTTCCGTGCTGTAGTTGTTATATGGTTATATTATATGGAGCCAGCCAGCCTTGGATTGTTTCCCTTGAGCAATGATGTCTATGTACAGAGGTGCCAAGGTGCTTTTAGACTAAGATCTGCTGGTTTGTGTGCAGAATTCTGGAGCCAGAAGACAGAATGAAAATAGAATTAATAGGCAATCCAGACAACAATTCTTTAGCAAAACCATAAATGACTTCTGAAACAAATTGCAAATCATTAGAAGAAAAAAAATACATTTACAAATAAAAAGACACAATTCTGAATTCAGTAGGAAATCTTTCATAAATGACAGATAGATATTTTGTGCCATAATCGAAACATCCTGATGTTGTGAAAACCATTACATAAATGCAAGTCATTTTTGTATTGAAGATAGAAACGCAAAGCTGGAGGAACTCAATGGGTCAGGCAGCATTTCTGGAGAAAAGGAATGGATGATGTTTTGGGTCTGAACAGGGTCTTGAATCGAAACGTCACCTATTACTTTTCTCCAGAGATGCTGCCTGACCCTTTGAGTTACTCCAGCTTTTTGTGTCTATCTTTGGTTTAAACCAGCATCTGCAGTTCTTTCCTACTCACTTTTGTATAGGCTACTAAAAGTGACAAAGTTCATAAGTGATAGCAGATGGGCCATTCGGCCCATCAATAGTACGCCGCCATTCAATCATGGCTGATCTATCTTCCCCTCGTAACACCATTCTCCTGCCTTCTCCCCATATCCCCTGACACCAGTACTAATCAAGAATCCATCTATCTCTGCCTTAAAAAATATCCATTGACTTGGCCTCCACAGCTTTCTGTGGCAATGAATTCCTAGATAGCTAGCTGGAATGGAGATGATTCTTGTGCCAATTAACTTTGATGACAGCCTTGTTGTGAATGACTGAGACTGATAGACAGTAGACAATAGGTGCAGGAGGAGGCCATTTGGCCCTTCGAGCCAGCACCGCCATTCAATGTGATCATGATATTAATTTTATGCACATAACTATTTGCAGCTATACCTCTAGTCACTGTATCTTTCTGGATACATTTGTCCTACTTTAGGAAGTGCATAGCGACAATGCACAGCACCAACCAGAATGGCGATGGTTGGGTAATTCTCCATCCAATTAAGCTGAATTGTAACATAGTTGCATAAATTTAACTGACTTGGTTTGTTATGCGATTAAATTGAATTATAAACTCTTCTCTACCTCCACCTCATTCTACTAAATTCTACTCTATTTAAAGTTATGGGGTTGCATGATATAGCTCATACATTTTATCGGGGGAGGTAAGTGCTCAGAGCCTGACACAGCAAGAAAATGTGGGAAGGCAGAAAAAAGCATTTAAAAATGGGATGGAGATTTAAATATAATGGTGATGTTAATTTTTGCAAAAAAATTACCTGGCTATGTAGATTGCAGCAGTCTTTTTCTATAGAAAGGCCATACATGAGGAAGGAGATAAGGAACTGCAGACGCTGGTTAAACAAATGGACACAAAAGTGCTGGAGTAACTCCGTGGGT
This sequence comes from Rhinoraja longicauda, assembly GCF_053455715.1. Classification (NCBI taxonomy): domain Eukaryota; kingdom Metazoa; phylum Chordata; class Chondrichthyes; order Rajiformes; family Arhynchobatidae; genus Rhinoraja; species Rhinoraja longicauda. The sequence goes on from NC_135962.1 coordinate 48,135,488, forward strand.
CAGGGAGAATCTCTGGAGAAGGCTTGGACAGAGTGGACGTAGAGAGGATGTTTCCTCAAGTGGCAGAGTCTAGGACCAGAGGTCGTAGCCTCAGAATAAAAGGACGTTCCTTTAGGAAGGAGATGAGGAGGAATTTCTTTTGTCAGAGGGTGTGAATCTGTGTAATTCATAGCCACAGAACACTGTGGCGGCCAAGTCAATGAATATTTTTAAGGCATTGATAGACAGATTCTTGATTAGTATGGCTGTCAGGCGTTATGAGGAGAAGGCAAGAGAATGGGGTTGAGGGGGAGAGATAGATCAGCCATGATTGAATGGTGGAGTAGACCTGATGGGCCGAATGGCCTAATTCTTCCTCCTATCACTTATGAACATGAACAAATGTTTAGGTGGCGTTTCGGCTCAGGGCCTTACTTTAGTCTGAAGAAGGATCACAACCCAAACTTCATCAATCCATGTTCTTCAGAGATGCTGCTTGACCCACATAGTTACTCCAGTACTTTGTGTCCATTTGTGTAAAATTTGTCTGAAGAAGGTTTCCGACCTGAAACATCATCTAACCATATTCTCCAGAGATGTTGCCTGGCCCGCTGATTTATCCAGCACGCACTTTGTGTCCGTCTGTACATCCGATGAGTGAACCAGTTGTTGGAAAGCTGATTTATAGGATCTAAATTGATGGGAAATATTTGATGTTGGAAGTAAGGGCCAATTGAGACCAAGGACAATTTCTGACAATGTTTTAAATTATCATTAAAAAAATGTCATGGCCAGTAGATGTTGCTTGCCCATGAAAATAAGATAGCAAGTCAATCCCTTTAAGTGATTAAAACTGATTGGGCATCACAACGTTCAACCAGAAGCTTCAGTATCATTTTAGGGAATGGAAGGTTAGAGTTTAGTTTAGTTTAGTTTAGCCATACAGCACGGAAACAGGCCTTTCAGCACACCGAGTCCACGCCAACCAGTGATCCCTGCACACTACATACTAAGAACAATTTACAATTTTTCCAAAGCCAATTAACCTACAATAATGTACGCCTTTGGAGTGTAGGAGGAAACCAGAGCACCCGGAGAAAACCCACGCGGGGCACGGGGAGAACGTACGAACTCCGTACAGACAACACCCAGAGTCAGGGATCGAACCCGGGTTTCTGGTGCTGTAAGGCTGCAACTCTACCGCTGCACCACTCTGCCGTCCAGTTCCCTGGACTAACGTAATAAATACTGTGTCATAATTCTGGCAGATGATGAACTCCAGCAATTCCATACAAATCGTATGACAGGGGATCTGGGGAGATTGCTTTGACTGTGCAAGCTCAATGATAAATCAGTTGACCTCCACTGTGGAACTTCCATTCCTTCCATTCTTTATCTTCTTTACACATGCACAAGAGAACACTGGGCGGAGGATAGAATGGGCAGATGAGCACTCTGTGCTGTGAAATAAAAATAAATAAGTAATGCATTCTGCTTCTTCTTCAAAAAATAAAGTCTCACTGTTTGGGGTGGCACATTGGCACAGCAGTAGAGTTGCTGCTTCACAGCGCCAAAGTCCCGGGTTTGGCCCTGACTACGGGTGCTGTCTGTATGGAGTTTTTACGTTCTCCACGTGACCATGTGGGTTTTCCCCGGGTGCTCCAGTTTTCTCCCACACTCCAAAGACGTACAGGTTTATAGGTTAAATGGGAGTGGTAAAATTGTAAATCGTCCCTATTGTGTGTAGGATAGTGTGTCAGTGCACATGGATCGCTGGTCGAAGGGCTTGTTTCCATGCTGTATCTCTAAACTGAACTAAATTGTTTGAAAAAAAAATCCATCTGAGAAAAGGATAAGCATTCTATGCTGTAAATCTTAAATTTTTTTTTTTAACCTGTCTCGAGTATTTTTAGAGTGAAAACTAATAACACTTTTCTCAGTTATTGGTGCCATCACTTCAGGGTTTTTCTTTCAAAAGCTGTTCAATATTTTATATTATTGCCACGGCTCAGATTTCCAAAAAGTTCCAGGCCATTTATAGCCGCTGTTCAGAGACTAATATTATAAGATGCTAAGTGAGAGTTTTTAAATATTTATGATTTCTTTGGTAAGGGAAGTATTTTTGTTGGCTTAATAAGTTGCACTTATGAATAAGTGATGTTAATAACTTTTAATCAAGCAGCTTAAATGAGCCACCTGATTATCAAAGTTCCCCGTTGAGAGGTAATTGCAATAACCATGGCAATGGCAATTCTGAATTTGAAAGAGGGATGAAAATCAAAAAATAAAATCTGAAGACACTGGTAATGTGACTTAAAGATATAAAATGTTGAAAGCACTCAGCAGCAAAAGAAACAAAAGAAACAGAATGAATGTTTCAGGTTGACGACCCTTTGGCAGAACTCAAACTCTGCTTCTATTCCAACAGATGGAGAGATTAGAAGATAAACGCTAAAAGCTGGGGTAACTCAGACAGCACTGGGGAAAAGGAATAGGTGACGTTCCATGTTGAGACCCTTCTTCAGACTGAGTCAATAGACAATAGGTGCAGGAGTAGGCCATTCGGCCCATTGATCCAGCACCACCATTCAATGTGATCATGGCTGATCATTCTCAATCAGTACCCCGTTCCTGCCTTCTCCCCTGACTCTGCTATCCTTAAGAGCTCTATCTAGCTCTCTCTTGAATGCATTCAGAGAATTGGTCTCCACTGCCTTCTGAGGCAGAGAATTCCACAGATTCACAACTCTCTGACTGAAAAAGTTTTTCCTTATCTCCGTTCTAAATGGCCTACCCCTTATTCTTAAACTGTGGCCCCTGGTTCTGGACTCCCCCAACATTGGGAACATATTTCCTGCCTCTAACGTGCCCAACCCCTTAATAATCTTATATGTTTCGATAAGATGAAAGGGAAATGAGGATAGCTTAGATTGGCAAAAATGAAGGCAGGTAGGACTAGTGTAGATGGGCCATATTGGGCGGCATGGGAAAGTTGGGTGGAAGGGCCTGTTCCCAATCTATATGATGCTACGCTGCCTGACCTGCCGAGTATTTCCAGCTTTTTGTCTTTTTTTTAAACGTTATATATTAACTGATGTGCAGGAACATTGGACAAATGTACAGTACCTACGGCAACCTTGGCTTCACAGTTGGCACACATAGAAATAATGCACAAACCTACACTGACGACCTCATGCACCGAACCAAAGAACTTTGTCAGTGGTCAGTGACTTTCCGTGGTGGACAGGTCCACGCACCTTGGCAACACACTCTCTAGATCAGTCAACAATGACAACAAAGTCAACCACAGGATAGATAGCAAAAGCCAGCTCTGCCTTTGGAAGACAAAAAAGTATGGGAACGAAGATAAATCAGCCCAAAAGATCAAGTTGAAGGTGTATCATGCTGTTAGCATACCCAACTGTTGACCCTATTATTGCTGAGAATATCAATTGATGGCTCGTACAAAGAGAATCTAATAAATACTACCTGCTAAAAATCCAGTCTTGGTTGCAGTCGTCTGCATAAGTTTCAAATGCGGAGTCTTCTTCTTCAAGTGAAGATTGTTCCCAGGCATGTTACTACTGATGTCTCTGATAGCCCTTCTTTTTTAAAGTTTCTTCACCAAACATCCTTGGATTTTCCTTTGTTCCATACTCCAGCCTATGACACTCACAATTCTGAAGACAGCTACTCAAGCTGTCATTCATTCAAGAACTGAACAACAAAACACATCAATTTCTCTTCTGTTAACATCCTATTCCTCGATCTTGACGATTCATTCCTCATGTATCCACTCCCTTATCCAATAAATATTTTCTTTAAACCTTTTCAAATTCTTATTGGTGCCATTCCACGATTACCTCAAAAACATGGGTCCTTAATTATCAGGAACATAATTTATCAAACAGCTTATTTTTCAGAATCGCAGTTCTCAAAACATTCTTATCTACATGTTCTTTCCTCCGGATACCTCACGGTGGGATGGTTTACAAATGGGATAGTTCACAGGACAGTCAAGCTATCCTGACCATAAAAAGTTACCTATCCATGTCCTCCAGAGATGCTGCCTGACCCGCAAAGTCACTCCATCACATTGTGTTCTCCGCAAGATTCCAGCACCTGCGGTTTCCTGTGTCTCTTGTAATGTTACCTCAGCTACATTCTCAATTGATACTGACTGTGTGTTCATTACATGACCTTCCTTCACTACGATTCCTGGCATTTCTCTCTTTCTAGCCAGCAGAATATCCTGCCAGAGCATTGTGGAATACTTGACATCTTGTATCTGGCTACACAACTTATTCTAAGTCTGCGAGACATGGGGACAATATGGCCTTGGGGAATGTTGTAGGAAAGAGAAACGATGAGTGAAGAGTGTTTTATTATCATATATGTCCCAAAACAGAACAATTCAATACATACTTTCAGCACCACAACTGGTATGTAGACACTGTACTCTGTAAACATTATAATAAACAACAAAAAGTTCAGAACATTAAAAAAAATAACAGTGCAAAGACAAAAACTATAAAAACAACTCCCCTCAAGTCTATATAGTTCGGCGCTTAGTTAGAGACTTGGTATTTAATAGCCTGATGATTGTTGGGACGAAGCTGCTCCTGAACCTGGACGTTACAGTTTCCAGGCTCCTGTACCTTCTTACTGAAGACAGGAGTGAAATCAAAGCATGCCCTGGGTGGAGTGGGTCTCTGATGATGCTGGCTGCCTTTTTGAGGCAGTGACTCCTGTAGATCCCATCAATGGTGGGGTGGTCAGTACCAGTGACGAACTGGGCAGTGTTCACCACTTTTTTGCAATCTTCTGCATAGCTGAGCGTTTGAGTTTCCTAACCAAGTCATAATGCAACCAGTCAATATGCTCTCTACTGTACACCTGTAGAAGATCAAGAAAGTATTTATCGATGTACTAAATCTCCTCAATCTGCTAACAATGTCGAGGCATTGATGGTCTTTCTTTATGATTGCATCAATATGCTGGGTCCACGACAGATCTTCAGAGTTATGCACACCCAGGAATCTCGTTTTTGACTCTCTCTACCTGTCGATAAAGCATTTGAATTTATAACCCATAAAATTAATTTCCTTTGTATTATTTAACAGAGAACATGCATGTTTCCCTTGTCTGATAAATGATAAGGATCTTAAGACCCGTGGTTTGGGCAGTGGAGTAATTAATTGTTGTGTAATTATCACTTCACCTTTAATGACAGCGGCTTCAACAAAGAAAATTAATTGAACAACTCATTTTTATTTTCTGCTAGATTTGGCTTGTTCTAATGGAAGAGCATTCACAGCGGGTCAATTGGTTCGGTAAACATTCAGCTTTCTAATCAAATCAGTTTTGGTTTGTTTTCTGCACAGTGATGCTGATGAAAGTAAATACGATGCTTGAGAGGACTATGGCTCATTTGAATTTTATGTTCAGCTGTTTACCCACACAAGGGCTCCTATTTAGCTATTGGCGCCCGACGCAGGCAACTATTTGCGTGCCAGCCACAGAAGCAGATTAACAAACACATATTACAATCGCTCCATACTCTTAAATCTCTATTCCTACAGCAATATTTCTTACTTTAACTATGATATTGGCTACAGCAATAGCTGCCTCACCAACAATCTCTCTGTCCTTTCCTCCTTTGAGTTTAAATAGTATGTGTCAAATGTATGTTTTTAGTGTTCTTTAACGTGTTTTATGTGGGGGTGGGGGTGGGGGGTGGGGGTTGGGGGAAACTTTTTCTAATCTCTTGCCTCGACAGAGATGTCGACAGACATAAACGTCTTTTTATGTTTCCCCACTGCTGTTATGCCAATGAAGAATATTAAGGTGTTCTTGACATGATGAACTTAATTATCATTGCCTAGCCTATGTTTTACAGAGCCTGACACCAGTAGCTAACATACAGGTAATGCTCACAAGGACACAAAGTATTGGAGTAACTCAGTGGGTCAGGCAGCATCTCTGGGGAACATGGATAGGTGACGTTTCAGATGAAGACTCTTCGTCAGACCCTCAACAAGTTTCAGGACCGCCACGATGTAGACCTCTTCTTCCATATTTATTCATCTTGTGCCTCCTAACAGGAAACGTTGATGGTTATTTAATTTCTAATGTACATTTACACACTGTTATGCAAGCTAATCTGTTTAGGAAAGTCAGGAACAAAACAATCTGTGGACCTTCACTGCAAAGCTTTCAAAGCTGCTTTTTTCACATAAACCATTTCTATTAATGATTCATTACAAGGATCTTGTGTTCATTTTTCTTGTCAGTTAAATCGCAGTAATGGCGTTTTATCTCTCTGCTCAGAACAGGTGAATAGTCTATAATTTTAGGAATGTAACCATATTTCTGTATTT